>NW_027142392.1:5843663-6139988 GCF_026170545.1 Melanerpes formicivorus
AAGTCCTACATATATTTCATTGTCTTTTTTCCTCTGAATCCAGATCCTGTTGCTGATCTGGGAGTTACTAATCTGGCAGTCATTAGTGCCTCTGTCCTTGTATCTCTTCCCATATTTAATTTTATGAGAAAGTAATTTCTTTTTTCTTCCCTATATTGCATATCATGGTCCCCTTAAAAGGCTGAAATCTTATTTATAAAGTAGTAAGAACAATGACCTCTGGGTGAAATTCCCCCCCCCAACTACCCCTTAAAACTACCACACCTCTTTTTGATTTCATGTATTCCAGCCTAGGCTTCTTTTCATGTAATTCATGCTACTTATGGTATCTATATCTGTATCTACAGTTCTAAGAGGAATTCAGTGCTACTAAAAGGTCATTAGCAGACACTGATCTGTGCTTTTTTACACAGCAAAGAACCATTCCAAAAATATTTAAATGCAGCTCTAGAATGAAAATAGTTAGGCATAATTTTGCCATTCAAATACAGTGTCAGTCTTGCTTTTGCACGTTCCATCTTACTTGTTCAATGAAGTGAGCGTGTAAAACCTCACACACTTCATGGATTAAATGCATGGGATAACATAAGATTTTTTCCTTAACCTCTCCACAGCTGTCTTTTAAGATCTGAAGAAATATTAGCTTTCCCCTCACTCTGCTCTCGTTGCACACACTTTCCCTCTCTTCACATGGCCGTCGGAGAACACCACTACTCTTCTTGTTTGAATTTGTTCCATTTCCAAACTGTGTTTATCCATGGTGAGGTTATACCCATTTATTCTTGTGTCAACATTTTTCTATGGCTTAAATAGCCCTTCACTGGGCTTCTTTGGGATTTACCCTAGTGATGATTTATGATGATTCTCAAAGGCATATACTTCTCTCTATTCATGGGAGATCCCGGATCTTTTTCACTCTTCATGTCAGAGAGCTTGAGTGTTTTAGTAGCCTTCCTATGCATCTGTTCTAGCCTGATTTTCCTTTTTTTTTCCTTTTTTTCCCCTGGAACATGAATGACATAAAGTACTCCAGCTGAGATCTTGAAATGAAAATACTTTTCTTTCCATAGGACACAACTCCTCTGACGCTATCTAGGATTTGCTTTTTTCCATACCTGTTTTGCAATGGTGGCTCAGAATCATGCACCATGAGTACACTCAGGTCTTTCTCTTAGATCTGCTGTTTCACCTAAGAAGCTCACAGCTTAGCAGAAAATTTTGCCAGCAATGTGGATAACCCAGTTTCATACCATACCAGGAACTAGAGCAGTTGGTTGATTTTCTGGAGTCATGCAAATTCTGTCTTTCTGGACTTGGGTTAAACCAGCCTCAACAGTCCTGTCATCTATTCATATTGCAGGTCTTCTGCAAACTCTTAGAAGTCCTCCTTGTAGTCAAAAAATGAGCTTTGTAGAAATTGGACTTTGCTTTAAGCTCTGTAAAATGCAGGTTTCCTGCTCAAAATGAAAGTTTGAAGGCAACAAAGATGTCTGCAATAATATGCTTGTTGGGGCCCATTTGCAGGCTAGTAACCTAATGGCTAGGGTGAAGGCTGAGCAGGAGGTTTCCCTTGGCCTCGTGCTGCCAGGTAGCAATCCTGAGCATGGAACTGTGGGAGAAGGGGAGTGAGTGGAACACATTCCCTCTTAATTTGCATCTTTCTTTTCATGTTCCAGATCTGGGTTTGGGCTTTAGGTTGCTTGTGACACAGAGAACAAAGTCGGTCTAGAGCTTAAAAGCTTCAAAACAGACAAGTGCTGACTGGGTCACGGACATTTGCTTTAGAGCAGGCAGATCGGACCTAGCTGGTACTTCATGTCCTCTCTGTGCAAACTATCATACTCACCCTCTTGGCCTTTGCAGAGTGACCCAGTGCCTGGTCTGTAACACATCTCTGTGTTGAGTAGACTCTGACATTGCTGCAGCTTAGTCTTGACTGGTAAGAGGATTACTTTGTAGGAGGATCTTGTTGAGACCGTCAGAAAAGGACTCATTTTCAGAGTAAGGACAGAAACTTATTTTTATCAGGAAGAATTGAAAGTCACACACATATAGTCCAAACGCATGAAGACACAACCCTTCTTTCCTATCTTACTTCCCCAGCAGTGGTGTAGACATGCAAGCCAGAGAGTCCAAAGGGGAAAAGTCCTGTTTGCTCTGTCCTTTTCCCACGTTTGCTCCCTGCTGTGCAGTCTGGAGGGCTGGCTGCAGTGCTCCTGGGACATGTCCCTGGGCTTGGTTAACGCACTCAAACAGCCAGCAGCTGCAGTGTTTTGCAGGGCTGATGTTTCTGATGTGAGTTACATAAGCTTGTGGATGGCTCCAACGTGCTGGAGCTGGCACAAGGCATGTAGCAGGAGCAGTCCCCTAAAAGTGATTACTCCCACTCAACCCAACCTGGATCACTCTGGCAGCATCAGCTTCCTGTGGTTTTGTTTTTTTTTTCATATGGAAAAATACTTAGTGAAAGTATTTTTTCTATCAGTGAATAGTATATGTATTCCAATAACAGGATTTTACAGGTACCAACACAAACTTTAGTCCCAGCTGTATAACAAATCATACAAGGAGAGGCTGAGGCAGCTGGGATTGTTTAGCCTGGAGAAGAGGAGGCTCAGGGGAGGCCCTATCGCTCTCTACAACTACCTGAAGGGTGGTTGTAGCCAGGAGGGGATTGGTCTCTTCTCCCAGGCAACCAGCACCAGAACAAGAGGATACAGTCTCAAGCTGCACCAGGGGAAGTTTAGACTTGAGGTGAGGAGAAAGTTCTTCACAGAGAGAGTTGTTAGTCATTGGAATGTGCTGCCCGGGGAGGTGGTGGAGTCACCATCCCTGGAGGTGTTCAAGAGGGAATTGGACGTGGCACTTGGTGCCATGGTTTAGTAGTCATGAAGTCTTCGGTGACAGGTTGGACTTGATGATCTTTGAGGTCTCTTCCAACCTTGGTGATTCTGTGTGTGTGATTCTGTAGTGGTCTCTTAGCAGTGAAGTAGGAGGATTAAAACAATATTATGTTAGATGAGGTGCTGTCAGACGAAGGGTAGGGGTAAATTTAAAACTAAATAGCTGCGCCAGGGGAGGTTTAGGCTGGATGTTAGGAAGAAGTTCTATGCAGAGAGAGTGATTGCCCATTGGAATGGGCTGCCCGGGGAGGTGGTGGAGTCACCATCATTGGAGGTGTTCAGGAGGAGATTTGATGGGGTGCTTGGTGCCATGGTTTAGTTTTTTAGGTGGGTTGGATTGGTTGATGGGTTGGATGCGATGACCTTGAGGGTCTCTTCCAACCTGGTCTGGTTCGGTTCTGTTCTATTCTATTCTATTCTATTCTATCCTATTCTATCCTATCCTATCCTATCCTATCCTATCCTATCCTATCCTATCCTATCCTATCCTATCCTATCCTATCCTATCCTATCCTATCCTATCCTATCCTATCCTATCCTATTTTCTATCCTATCCTATCCTATCCTATTTTCTATCCTATCCTATCCTATCCTATTTTCTATCCTATCCTATCCTATCCTATTCTATCCTATTTTCTATTCTATTCTTCTATTCTATTCTATTCTGTTCTGTTCTGTTCTGTTCTGTTCCGTTCCGTTCCATTCCAATGGGTTTTCTTGGAACTTGTTTACCTTGGTGATTCTTGTATAGGGCACAGAGATTCTTCAAACACACCCAGTGCTAGACTCTGCATTTGGAGATGATTTTTTGACATGGCATGGGGTTTGTTCCTATGCACTTGTTATTTATTTATTTATTTATTTATTTATTTAATTTGTACATTTCAGAGCCTGGAGGATGAATCCAAGTGGGTTGAAGACCTTCTTAAGATGCACACCGCACGTGTGCGTGACATCGAGCAGCTCACAAGCTTGGACTTCTTCCGAAAGACCAGCCGCAGCTACACAGAAATCCTCTCCCTAAAGACATACCTGCATACGTTTGAAAGTGAAATTTAGCTTTCTAACCTTACTCAGTGCATCCTTTTATCAACTGGTGTATATTTTTATATTGTTTTTATATTTATTAATTTGAAACCAGGACATTTAAAAAAAAAAGAAAAAAGAAGTTAGTATTTTAATCCTGTATCAGATCTTAAATATTAAACCCCTGTGCCATTTGTTTTGTTTCTCTAATGTTTAATATAGGTATGTTTATTTAGTAGTGCTTGTAATACTGCATCTTGAGTCCTTACTCTGAGCTTTTAAGTGGTGCTGCAGGATTTGATACGTGCATCAAGGAAATGCTAATTTCCCAAGCTCCTTTTCCACACTTGTAGTCCTGTACTCTGTATCAAAATGCTGAACATGTAAAATTACATTCATTTACTGTTAACTATGTGGCAGACATATTTAAACCCTATAGACAAATAGCATCTTAAATATAATAAAGCACACATTCAGGTTTTTTTAATGTGTTTTGATTTCCTTTCACAGGGACATCTAGAGGGACTTGGGGGCAGCTGAGTGCTGGCAAATCTCTCTTCTTTATAAGGCAGAGCCCTTCTGAAGAGTTTAGGTTTCTTGGATAGAGGATTGCTAGGAGCAAAGTTGCTGTGCCCTGGTTCTCTGCAGTGAGATCATGAAACAGACACCCATACTAGTCATAACTGGCTAGGTTTTGCCATAGGGGCAGAGTTGTGAGAGGAGGTTGGTTGGTGTCATAGGCTACTAGGGCTACTCCACAGTTAAGGCCACTTGGCCCTGATCTGGAGCTGTGGGGAGGATGCAAAGTGACAACATCTGCTGTCACCAATCAGGCTGTGTCACATCCTTTCTCCACCACTGCTGCCCTGGCTGGTTCCTGGGAATACCTGTTCCATCACAGAATCATAGAATCAGTAAGGTTGGAGAAGACCTCAAAGATCATCAAGTCCAACCTGTCACCCAAGACCTCGTGACTACTAAACCATGGCATCAAGTGCCACATCCAATCCCCTCTTGAACACCTCCAGTGACGGTGACTCTACTACCTCCCTGGGCAGCCCATTCCAATGGCCAACAACTCTCTCTGTGAAGAACATTCTCCTCACCTCAAGTCTAAACCTCCCCTGGCACAGTTTGAGACTGTGTCCTCTTGTTCTGATTCTGATTGCCTGGGAAAAGAGACCAACCCCCTCCTGGCTACAGCCTCCCTTCAGGTAGTTGTAGAGAGCAGTAAGGTCTCCCCTGAGCCTCCTCTTCTCCAGGCTAAACAATCCCAGCTCCCTCAGCCTTCTCCTCACAAGGCTGTGCTCGATGCCTCTCCCCAGCCTCGTTGCCCTTCTCTGGACACATTCAAGAGTCTCCATGTCCTTCTTAAATTGAGGGGCCCAGAACTGGACACAGTACTCAAGGTGTGGCCTAACCAGTGCTAAGTACAGGGCAGAATGACTTCCCTGCTCCTGCTGGCCACAATATTCTTGATGCATGCCAGGATGCCATTGGCCCTCTTGGCCACCTGGGCACACTGCTGGCTCATGTTCAGCTGGCTGTCAATCAGTATTCCCAGGTCCCTTTCTGCCTGGCTGCTCTCCAGCCACTCTGTCCCCAGCCTGTAGCACTGCATGGGGTTGTTATGATTCAAGTGCAGCACCCAGCACTTGGACTTGTTGAACGCCATCCTGTTGGACTCTGCTCATCTGTCCAGCCTGTCAAGGTTCCTCTGGAGAGCCCTTCTACCCTCTAACAGATCAACATCTGCTCCCAACTTGGTGTCATCTGCAAATTTACTGATTATGGACTCAATCCTCTCATCCAGATCATCAATAAAGATATTGAACAGGTTGGGGCCCAGAACTGATCCCTGGGGGACACCACTAGTGACTGGCTGCCAGCTGGATGTGGCACCATTCACCACCACTCTCTGGGCTCTCCAGCCAGTTTCTAACCCAGCACAGAGCGCTGCTGTCCAAGCCATGGGCTGACAGCTTGGCCAGGAGTTTGTTGTGGGGGACGGTGTCAAAGGCCTTGCTGAAGTCCAGGTAGACCACATCCACAGCCTGCCCCACATCCACCAGCCAGTCACCTGATCAGAGAAGGAGATCAGG
This sequence comes from Melanerpes formicivorus, assembly GCF_026170545.1. Classification (NCBI taxonomy): domain Eukaryota; kingdom Metazoa; phylum Chordata; class Aves; order Piciformes; family Picidae; genus Melanerpes; species Melanerpes formicivorus. The sequence goes on from NW_027142392.1 coordinate 5,849,695, forward strand.
TTGGTCAGGCAGGACCTGCCCTTCCTAAATCCATGTTGGCTGGACCTGATCCCTTGGCCATCCTTCAGGTGTGCAGTGATTGCCCCCAAGATGATCTACTCCATAATTTTCCCTGGCACTGAGGTCAGGCTGACAGGCCTGGAGTTTCCAGGTTGTTCCATCCGGACCTTCTTGTGGATGGGCACCACACTGGCCAGTTTCCAGTTGTCTGGGATCATCTTCAACCTTGAGGGAAGCTGAGCTGAGGCAGATGCTCATGGAGGTGGCATTGCTAGACATCTAGCAGTAAACTTTTACCTTGTACAACAAAATCTGAATTTCATTATATTTTTCACAGTTTGTAGAGCTTTCCCCTTTCAGATGTTGAGTCTGAGGCTTAAAGCTGGCTCTCATTCTTGAAGGAAACCCCTTAACCTGGTTGCATATACGTAGCTTCTGGTACTGTGAACCCTACACAGCACATGGGATTTGCAACCATCACCTAGGCCAAGTCTCTGAAGGCTGCTGTTGTGCAGTCACTGTCTCATAATTCTGGCAGGCCCCTACAAGTGACCCTGATGGCACAGTCCTAGTGCAATGGAAGAGAAGCTGTTGTGTACTGGTGCCTTGATGATGCTGTGATTTGCACAGTTCTCACAGAAGATGCATTGTAAAGAGCATTAGCATTAGCTTTGTAGTTAAGTGATGTACAAGATGAATTATTGTTTGGAACGACTCTTAAGTCTAAACCCACTAGTGGCCCTATTACAAAGCCATTGGTTGGGTAACATTTCTCTCTTTCCCAAGTGGTTTGTGTCTATTTTCTCTTTGAGGTTTGCAAACCCTGGAGGGAAGTGGGGAGGGCTGGAAAGCATACACAAATGAGTAGCCAGTCCACAGAGTCACAGAATGTTAGGGGTTGGAAGGGACCTTGAAAGATCATCCAGTCCAACCTTCCCTAGGGTCCTTCTTTGACAGAGGGGCACAGAACTGGACTCAATATTCCAGATGTGACCTCACCAGGGCAGAGTAGAGGGGGGAGGAGAACCTCTCTCTTGACCTACTAACCACACCCTTCTATTACACCCCAGGATACCATTGGCCGCCTTAGGATTATAGGATGTTAGGGGTTGGAAGGGACCTTCAAAGATGATCGAGTCCAACCCCCCTGCCAAAGCAGGACCATAGAATCTGCCACAGGTCACATAGGAACACATCCAGATGGGTCTTGAAAGTTTCCAGAGAAGGAGACTCCACAGCCTCTCTGGGGAGCCTGTTCCAGTGTTCTGAGACTTTCACAATGAAGGAGTTCCTTCTTATAATGTGCTGTAGCTTATATCCATTGCCCCTTGTCCTATCACAGGGTGCAACTGAGCAGAGCCTGTCCTCTCCTTCTTGACCCCCAACCCTCAGATACTTATAAACATTTATTAAATCCCCTCTCAGTCTTTTCTTCTCCAGACTAAAAAGCCCCAGGGCTCTCAGCCTCTCCTGACAGGGCATATGCTCCAGTCCCTTCATCATCCTAGTGTTTTCTGCTGGTATCCAGGGAGAAAAATTCACTCTTGGAGAACTCTTTTTGTTGTTGTTGTTGTTAAAATTTGTTATTTTGATCTGAAAAGCACAGATTTTCCTGACAATTAAAATTATACTTGTGGAAAGGTTTCATTGTAATAGCCACCATTGTGCTTTATTTGATGAAGTATTGATGGGTTTGTTCTTTTTGCATGGAGACAAAGTAAACCATGAACTGCAGTTGTGCATTATGGAAGATTTATGGAAAATAAAGCTATTTTAAAATCCCCTTCTTTCACCACCATCATCATCATCATCACCACCTCCCCTTTCCCACCATATCTGCCCCTTTTCCACCATATCTGCCCCTTTTCCACCCCTTTTTGCCCTCAAACCCAGAGCACCTGGGCTCTGTTGGAGTCTCCTCCCACCCCAGGTGTGGCCACTTGGCCCTCCCCACTCACTCCCCTTTTTATTCACTCCCAGGAAAGGCAGGAGCCCCAAGCTGAGCCCATCTGGGCTGAGGGATCCTCCTCTCATCACTGGTGAGTGCCCATGCTGCACACTGGGTGATGGTGGTGGTGACAACAAAGGCCGGGGGGGCCTGGTGGCCCCCCCGGTTAGGTAGGAAGAGGATTAAACAGTCTCTCCAGCAAGAAAAGGTAGTACAGACCTCCATCACCTTCCCTCCCTCACATCCTTGGCTTCCAAGTTCCCTCTTAGCTTTTTTTAATGTACTCTTTGTTGCAGATGCAGCTGTTGCCAAAATCATAGAAGAGCTTGGTTTGGAAGGGACCTTAAAGATCACCTAGTTTTAACCCCCCTGGCAGGTGCAGAACCACCTTCTACTACATCAGGTTGCTCAAAGTCACATCCAACCTGGCCCTGACCACTTTCATGTATGGGTCATGCACAACATCTCTGGGCAACTTGTGCAAAAGTCCACCTTTTTGCTGGGCAACCAGCAAAAGTGCATGTGAAATGGTAGCTCTTGATAGTTTCATAGTTTCATAGTTTCATTCAGGGTTGGAAGGGACCACAAGGATCATCTAGTTCCAACCCCCCTGCCATGGGCAGGGACACCCCACACTACATCAGGCTGGACAGAGCCTCATCCAGCCTGCTCTTAAACACCCCCAGGGACGGGGCCTCGACCACCTCCCTGGACAACCCATTCCAGGGTTTCACCACTCTCATGGTGAAGAACCTCCTCCTCACATCCAGCCTGAATCTCCCCACCTCCAGCTTCATTCCATTCCCCCTAGTCCTATCACTACCTGATATCCTGAGAAGTCCTTCCCCTGCCTTCCTGTAGGCCCCCTTCAGATACTGGAAGGCGACAATTAGGTCACCTCGGAGCCTTCTCTTCTGCAGACTGTACAGCCCCAACTCCTTCAGTCTGTCCTCATAGGAGAGGTGCTCCAGCCCTCTGATCATCCTCGTGGCCCTTCTCTGGACACGTTCCAGCACCTCCACATCCCTCTTGTAATAGGGGCTCCAGAACTGGACACAGTACTCCAGGTGGGGTCTCACCAGGGCTGAGTAGAGGGGGAGGATCACCTCCCTCGACCTGCTAGCCACACTTCTCCTGATGCAGCCCAGGATCTGATTGGCTTTGCGGGCTGCAAGTGCACACTGAGAGCTCATGTTGAGCTTTTTGTCCACCAGCACCCCCAAGTCTCTCTCCTCAGGGCTATCCTCCAGCCAGTCACTGCCTAGCCTGTATTTGTGCCTGGGATTGCCTCGACCCAGATGCAGGACCCTGCACTTGCTCTTATTGAACTTCATGAGGTTGGCCTGTGCCCACCTCTCCAGCCTGTCAAGGTCCCTCTGGATGGCCTCCCTTCCCTCCAGCATGTCTGCTGCACCACACAGCTTGGTGTCATCAGCAAACTTGCTGAGGGTGCACTCAATGCCACTGTCCATGTCCCCCACAAAGATGTTGAATAAGATAGGTCCCAGGACTGATCCCTGAGGGACTCCACTTGTCCCTGGCCTCCACTGGGACATGGAGCCATTGACAGCCACTCTTTGGGTGCGGCCATCAAGCCAGTTCCTTATCCATCTAGTGGTCCACCAATCAAACCCATGTGTCACCAGTTTGGAGACCAGGATGTGGTGCGGGACAGTGTCGAACTGATGGGATTGATGGGAACTTCCTGACTAGAGACTCAGACTGCAGAGGGCTTTTCAGTCTTTCATCCATTTACATGACTAGATAAAACACAGAAGGTTCCAAAATGATTTCCAGGACATTTTCCCTCTGTGCAGAGGTGCAGCAGAAACCACTCCATTAACTCATCAGTTAAGATTCCTACAAGTCCATAAAGCAAGCATCCAACAGACTATGTCTTGATCTCCTTGAGCTGGAATGAATGTTGCTGCCAATACCTTGACATACACTTTGTAAGGTCTATACAATTTTTTCTGATCTGTGTCATAAATAGGCCACATGGGCATATTGCTGGCTTGTGGCCACCCTTGTGTCCATGAGGAACCCCAGGTCTCCTAAGGAAAATTTATCTGGCATAATTTTAGCAAGTTACATCCCTGTAACATCCATCTGAGAGAAAGCAGTAAATCAAAATGAAACATGTCTGGTTAATAGTAGGCAGAATTTTATTATTGCCACATTCTGTATACATTAGAAGAGTGCAAATCTTGAATGCCTTAAAATCCACCCTCCCAAAATGTTAGGATGGACACCCTAATAATTGCACAAAGCTCTGGGAAGCATCCTATTCTTGCAACTTCAAAATTGTCTCTTGTTGTTCTCTGGTAGCACAGAAATATTCTTCTTTGAGCTCTTGGCAGGGGTTCCTGCCATGATAAGCTTTACATTCTTACAAATGAGTATTTCCCTTGGATTTAAAGCACTTTCCAGTTAAGCTCTAGTTCTTCCAACACCTGCTTTGGTGATGATATAATGTGGTAGTTCATAAACTAAACTAGAGACCACCGCTGGTGTGTTGCTTTGACATTCTTCCATTGCTTTATTTGGTGGTTGGTTTGTTTTTTAAATCCACTTTCCCTAATGATGCAAGCCTTTTAATTTCTCCCAAAATAAGATGACATTTATACCAAAGGAACATTTAAGCTCTGAAAGACACTCCTTGTTTCCAGAGAAGCTTGCTTCTGAAATACAGTAAGTGAAGATGTTGGGAGAAACAGTTTAACTCTTTCTCAATTTCACTAAAAAATGCCTACTAATGTCTAGAGAAATGTTTTTTACTCAATGACTTACTGTGAGAATAAATACTAGCAATTTACTACTTCTTACTATTTTTCAGTCCTTGCTCCTGTGTGCTTCTGTGCTGCTGCTCTTTTATTTGACCATGCTGGTAGAAGCAGCTGTGCTGAGAAATGCTTGCGGTAACGTCTGTGAGTTGTGTGAGGTTTTGTTTCTTGTTGGAAGGTGCCTTATCAACACCAAAGCTCCAGTGCAAAGCTAAACCCTTGTAATTTCTTCTAAGCAATGTGAGCACTGCAGGAACACTGGACATTTTTAAGGAAACTTGGAATTTCCCTTTGGTGTTCATCAGGGTGGATATCAGCTTAGGGCAGCATGTAGGAAGGAACCCCTCTGCTTTCCATTCCTGTTAGATGACTTTGAAAGTATGAAACTCTGCTTCCTTGTTAGTTGTTTCCTTTTCTTGTTATTACACTGGCTTCTGTAAGAGGTCCACTGAGGAGAACAAGTGCTGAATTATTTCTGTCCAATGAACACCAGTTTTGAAGGTTTGGGTAGTTACTGTTTGCAATGGATGATGTGAATTTGAGGTATGTTTAATGAGTTAGAGGCAGTTCAGTTGAGCAATTGTCAAGGCAACAAAAGCTGTATTTATCCTACATACCCAACAAAGGCCTTTACCTCTAGAGAAATTATTTGGAGGTAGTTAGGCAAGTGGAATATCCCTGCTCCAAGAACCTGCTAATTTTTTAACTCCTCTTTCACAGCCATATCAGAACAAAATGCTTAATAAATAAGCACTGACCAATGTCATAACCAGGCATGGTTGCAATGGCAAAATTATAGCAGAAGTCACCATCCTTTACTGGCAGCAGTGACATACTTAATTACTGCTGATCATAGTCTGTTCTGATTACCACTGTTTATATTCTGTTCTGATTACATTCATACTTGCTTCTTGCTGGTGCTGCTTCCCTGTTTTTCATTTCCACCTTGCGGTCCCTTTAAGGTGTTAGCTGCAGCATTAAATGATTTCTGTGCTCACTTGGACACTGGCACTGTTTCAGTAATAGCAGATCAGTTTGTGTGGTGTTATAAAACACTTTCATCTCCAGAGGAACAAGAAAATTAGGAAATACAGTCATCAGGTCTGTAACATCTCATGATGGTTTCTCAGTGTTCGCAGGCATGTAGTGTTGAAACTTAAATACCCATGCTTAATTAGGTCAGCCTTACTGTGACTATAGCAGCCACAGCCCTCAACTTCTCAGTGCTTTATACACAAATAGTTGGTCAAATGATTGTGCCAAAATTTTAACAAATGAAAATGTGCACTTTTTTTTGTAGGAGAGGCTATAAAACAAAAGCAATGAGAAGGGGATAAGAGAGGAAGTTCCCCACTTCAGGAGACAGAAGAGGCTGAACAGACTGAAGGTCCAGGAGATGCTGCCAGAAGGGAACTGAAGCTGGAGAAGATTTATTTGGCAGGTTTATGAAGTCCCTGTTTCCCCTGAATCTGGTTTCTTCCAATAGATCTTCATGTGTAACAGATGAAATAACTCCCTCCTCTCTGCACACAGCCAGGATGCAGAAAACTTCTTAGGGAAGTTGAGAGAGTTCCTCTCTGAAGAGCAGAATGTGAACTGCAGAAGTATCAGGACATGTACAATGAAGCCAGAATGCCAGATCTGGCCTGAAGAAACCAAACTTACAGCATCTGGAGCTGATGTTCCAGTAATATTTCCCTTCAGTTTCATGTCCACTCCAAACAGCTTTAATTAACCATAAATTCATATTACTAAGCTGTGCAGCTCAGCTTCACTCTGCAGGAGAGGGGGGAGATCATGCTTGTGGAGCAGTTGAGAAATTCCCTTTTTTAAGAAAAAATAAATAACCTGCAAGGCCCCTACCTACAATGGGGAAATGTACTTGCCCTGTCCCATGAGACAGGTTTTTGGTTGATGGGTTGGACATGATGATCTTGAAGGTCTCTTCCAACCTGGTTTGGTTTATTCTAATAAAGGTTATTCTAATTCTAATAAAGGTGTGAGAAACCCAGGATTTCATGGAGCAGGGGATTGTGGAAGTGTTGGAGACCTGTATGGTGTGCTTCAAGCAAGTTTTGCACTTAATGACAGCGGGCTTTATTCTGTTGTTTTGTCACAGAGAGACAAATCAAATTTCAGTGTGTTCCTGGGAAGCAGCTTTTATCACAGGCATGGATGAAACTGTGGCACAGAGAGGCTGAATATTACGTTTAAGGACATGCATGCAATAATCCCCCTAAAGTTGGACACAGAACATCTGTAAGGAGTTTAGTATGTGATGCTTTAAATAATTTCTGGTAGGAGGGCACAGGGTAAGGTTTTTTTCCCTTAAAGCAGAAGCCTCAGAATCATGTGGCTGAAATAAAATTTGTATGCAGGCCTATAAGAAGAAATTTCCCTTTCTTTGGGGCCAGTAAATCATGCTGAATTATGTTTTTTTATCAATCCCATCCACCCAAATGCTTGTGATAAACCTGGTTCCATATCAGAGTACTCCTCTGTCTCCAGAGGATGCCAGGGTACGTGCCTGACCATTCTCTCTGTTGTCCTAGTCCTGCTCGATTTTGTGACTCTAGTTTCTATTTCCACTGGTGCAACCCCAGACAATCTTTGAACTTGACCTGATATATACAGGATAGCCATGGTAATACAACTATAGTCTGATCAGGACAGACCTGCCAGTAAATGATTAATACTCTGTTAATTGTATGTCTTTCTAAGTGGGACCATATGTGTTTGAAATGATTAACATTCAGCCCTTGTTCCAGACAGGAGAGGAAAAAAAAGACATTTCAAGCATTGTGGGGAAATACCTAATCTCGTTTCTTTGCACTTGTTGTGTAAATATAAGATAAGAGCAGTATTCCCAAGGTTACTGCAAACAGCTCATCACTACAGAGTACAAGCTAACATTTACTAAAATGGATGTTGACATAAAAAGCAGCATTGCTGCAGTCAGCTGTGGTAAACAAAACCGCAGGTTTCTTTGCCTTTACAAGTCAAAAGCTTGGGATGTAACCTATTCAGACCTGCCCTCACAAAGGAAAATCCCTGCTGTGCTAGAGCATCCACTGAATGTACACAGTGGTTCTGGAGCCTTGCTGTACCTTCTGTATTCTAAATTCGGTTGGGAAAGGCAGATGGAGGTCACCTTGATTTCATCTGCAGGTTTCACCACGGAAACATCCACAGGCAAAGGCAGTAATTGTGGATTAGCACAGCTGTAACAGCTTGACCCAGCATCTGAAGTTACTAGGAAGGAGGGTGGTTTCAGGGATATTTTCCCCAGAAGTTTGTTTTCTGGCTGTGTGTGGAAAGTAGGCAGTCATTTAACCTGTTGTATGTGAAGGCCTGATCTATCAGAAGAAGCTGGATTTGGGGGAAACAGATTTCATCAGTCTGTCAAATCTTCTTCCGACTTGATCCCCTTTTGGCAGCATCTCTTCAAATTGTGCAGCCTCTTCTGTCTCCTGAAGTGGGGAACTTCCTCTCTTATCTCTTTAACCCTTTTTTTTTTCCCTTTTCCTCTGCTGGCCTCCCTGTGTTACTTCAGCTTTGATCTGTTTATCATCAGCAAATAGCTGTAATGTTAGCTTAGCCAGTGCAATTTCTGTGCACATGCATATCTCTATAGTATGCGCTGCCACCAGCTCTCAGCCCTGACTGAGGTGTGTAAGACCTGATAACCAGATGCTCATTTGCCTTGATCACCATTACCTCCCCATGCCCAAGGGGCCCTGGCTGAACTCAGGGTCTGTAGTCTAATTGCTGGTGTCATCTGCAGTGCCTAGTGTCTGCAGTAGGAAGCTGTTCACAGATGATGTTACCTTTGGTGGGCTCTATGTAATCTGTGTGTACTCCAGTCTGGTCAGATGTTGACAGCCTTTTCCCATGTGAGAAAACTGGATTCCTCAAACATTATTCATTACCAAAAACTTATTTAATTTCAAAGGTTCTCCTTACAGCTAACACCAGAAGAAACACTGCTGCTCCAGGGATCTAACACCTGACAGTCTTATAATGATTCATTTATGGCAGCAGAGAAAAAGAAATTTGCAGGATAACACTTCCTTGTCTGTCTCTTTTTTTTCCCCTCAGCACAAAAGCCTTTATATGTAGTGTGCTCAGCTGGCCTAGCAGGCACCCAATCTGAATCAGGAGCAGCTCCATGGCTTTCATCTTCTATGCCTCATGATCTATTTCTAGCATTTCTCAAAAGGTTTCCATATGCATTCATGAAACCTGGGAGCCCTCCTGTGGTCAAAATCATTTGCTATTCTTCTGGCTTTTACCCCACACCTGATGTAGTCAATCTGATTTTAAACTTTATTCTTTATTCATTGAGACGTTTTGATCAACTGGAGAAAAAGTGTTTAGATATTTTTCTGAGTCTTTGAGGAGGTGACCTCATTACACCTCACTCCCCTTGGCCATTGTCTGATGCTGCCCACATATTTTTCCCAAGGTCAGGGTATTGCCTAACAATCTACCTATTACTTTGTCTTTCTTCCCTTCACACTCTTCCTCCATGTTTGTTGTCCATTGTGGGCTTTCCTGCTCTGTTCTAGCCAGGTTCTCACAGCTGTGCTAACACCCATGACATCATTGTGTTTTGTGGTCTACATAACAGATGTTAGGGATGGCTGGTGGTAGATGTTGGATTCAGTATACACAGTGACTAGCAGGGAAGGTCTGAAGTCCTCAGCTCCTCCCAGTACTTTTTCTGCCCTGGAATCTGTAAAGACAAATGGATATTTGTGAAGGTAAATGCTTCAAGGTTTGTCATTTGTAATATAATAGAGCACATCTCACAAGGGTTTGAACAAGTTTTGAAGCTTCTAACTTGTAGAACTGATACATTTGAATACCATGCAAAATTTCAGCATTATGAATTGAGTAGATCTTGCAAGGCCAGCCTAGGATGGGGCAGAGTTTGGAGCTTTACTTCTATCATAAGCATTACCTAACAGAAAGGAGTAACCATAGTTCCACAGTCTTAGAGGCTACACTTCTGAATTTCACCCAAAAGAACACACAAGTACTTTCAGAAGTGCGACTTTGTCAGGTCACTGCATCCCAACTTGACACTGAAGGCAACTGGTCTAGGAAACCACTTGGTAAGAACTGCAACAACCTGTAGCCCTGGTGGAGTTTAGTTGTTGGCCTCGCTGCTCGAACTGGAAGCTAGATCCAGAACTGGAATCATTAAGATAGCACAAACCTAAACGTGTTCATGATCAGATTACATCTTTTTATTCCCTTTGAGTCCATGTTATTCTTAACTAGCCTTCCTCACTGGTACTTAAGAAATCCACCCACTCTGTGCCAAAAGTTTTTTGGGGTGGGGTTTTTTTTTTAAGTTGCAAGCACATGTCTTTGGAGTAAGAAAAGAAACTGTTGCAACTGATTCCTGGAAAGGAGGCTTGTTTAATTTTTGTATTTATTTTATGGATTTAGATTTATGGGAGTACATTTTATGCCCTGGGTACCTTTGCTTAATTCTAGTTTTACAATATGGATGTCATGGAGAGGATTGTATTTTCCATTCTCATAATTAAATGTACACCAGCAAATAAAGCTTGCACAAAGATAATAATTCTCCAGCAGCCACATAATTTAGTGTTGGGTTTTGCCTAAGGATATATTTTTGTGGGACTTTCTGGAATGATTTAACAAGTCACCACCTCCAGCAGAAGGTTAAATTTTTTGGCATTACAGAAGCAGATCATGTAATGTTCCTAGGCTTTGGACATGGACTTTTTTAGCTGTGCTGAGCTGGCTGAAGAAATTGTTGCCTCCATTCTCTGAGAGGGTTATTGTTTCCTCAGTGCCTGCAAATAGACTAACAGAGTATTTCACTGAACATGAGTGGCTCATTTTACTTGGAAATGGGTTGGGAAGCAAAGTGGGATATGCCTGGTTAGGAAGGAAGGGAGGGGGTGGGGAAGTGGTAACTAGTGATGGAGTGACTGAGTTGATCTGCACAGCTGGAATTAGGACAAATGATCCTTCACAGGCCATGTCTGCTTCAGACACAAAACAGTCTAATTGTTTTAACTCACCTTTTTTAATAGTACAAACTAAGGCCTTACTGCTTCTGCAGTGCTCTCACCCCAGCCCATCTCCTGGTATTTCATCCTGAGGCTGCTTTCAAAAGCAACAACTGGGGCCTCCGCTGAAGGACTGTTGGGTGTTAACAAAGTAAACCTTAACTGCTGTTCAGGAAAAGTAAAAATGAGTGTATTTGTAAAGCATATCTGTGTATCAGAGTACATCTTTAGCTGCAATGGAATGAAGTTAAGCAAGTGCATTTTCTTTTAACAAGCTGGATCCCTGCTCATTGTAGTGGGGTTGGAGCATCAGAGATCCTTTCCAAACCAAACCCTTCTATGATTCTAACTCTCTCTTGCTTAAAGAAAACTTTAGATGAAAGCATGAGGACTGTGCTTGTGCTGAGGTTACAGAGTTTTAAGGCAGTTGCTTCACTGTTTGTTTTATTATCCACACTTTTAATGATACTGGCTGTTTCCATTGACTCCAACAGGATTCCTTACTTGCTCATAAGCCCTGAAAATGCAGCCCTGACTTTGCTGAGCTCTCTGTTAGCAAAGCATTTCAGGAACTGCCTAAGTCCAGGTATGTGCCAGCATTTGATGCAGCTGCTGAGAATGCTCTGTGTGAAAAATGCATTGCTCTCTGGAGTGCCAAGTAGTACTGGCCTGGTAATGTGAACACATCATGTGTGTGATCTCCTCCCTTCAACAGCCTTCTTCATGGACCTATTTCAACACACATATCCATTGTGCTAAGGTCTGAAACACCTGGATCCACAGTTTTCATAGATATGAGTAGTGATCCAACCAGTGCTCTCCTTGGGAGAGGACCTTTGCAGATTGATTTGCAGAAACTGGTGGATCACAGACCACAGTCAAGAGAAATTGGAAGATGCAAACACTGTGGGTACGTTTGGGCATCTATCCACTTTTGTCTATCCTGCCTGTGCTGCTCTTCTGAAAGACAGCAACCAGATGTGTAGATAGGGTCTGGTAGGATACAATTTCAGCCTCAACCACAGTACCAGATGCTATGCATGGAAAATCCCTCTCAGATGATCTTATTCTTGCCTGTCCAAATGTTCCCTGCAGTGTGTTCTGACTTATCTTCAAATGTCCCAAGGGTTAGGGTTTAACCACTTCACTGGCATTCTGTTCACCTTCCCCACAGACCCCCTTCTTGGGACATTTTTCCTGCACCTAACATTTTCTTTGCTGTTTCACACCTTGCTTCCTGCTTCAGATCCTCTCACTGAACCCTTCCAAGTTCCTTTTAGGCAATACTGTGTTTTGTTTTCTGTTCACTTTTTTACCTTTTCAGTGAGTATATTTGCAAGGCTTAAAGGACAGGAGAAGCTATTTTTGCAGCACTTCACTGCAAGCTTCAATATATAAAGGAACTCTTCTTCAGAATATGCTTAACATTTGAATGAAAAAGCTCCTATTATTATGTGATTCATCAGTGCTTTCTTTGATCCCCTCAATTTGCAATGTAAAGAGCAGTATTTCCCTCTGAAAGGTTCTTAATCGCTTCCTGCCTTTCATCCTAGTCTTATGCTGAGTTATCTTTAGACCACAGTTCTCCACTGTGAAATTTTATTGTCCTCCTTACCCAGGTAGAACATTGCCAATCCATTTACTAACCACATTCGTTGAGGGAACAGGGAGATTTAGCTTTACCTTGGGAACTACTTGTGTTTGAAACTTGGGTTTGTCCTGGTAAACCAAGCTGTACAAGTTAGTAAATCATGAAGAAATTCCAATAAACTCCTTTCCAACTAAAAGGAATTTCGGTGCTCAGACCTCTCCAGGAAAGATGGAATATTTTACAACATTTTTTTTTCCTCCCAAGGGTAGATGAACATTGATTGTTACAGCAAAACAGGTTGAATCATGGTAAATAATACTTCTTTCTGGCCTGACCAGTTATTCAAAACTCTGGAGTCTCAAAGACCGGTTAAGAGAGAGAACTACCAACATGGTTCCTCTGATACAGTATATTTGTAGGGAATTCTCCTATAATTTGCCCTGGGATTTGTAATGGGGTACAGGCTGTCTATGGCACACCCAAAGCCTCCCTGGGCCCCCTAGATGCTCTGCACATGCTGAAGCCATCAGCAGAGCAGCCCCAGTACATCTCAGGGTCCCAGATCAGGATGCACAGGACAAGCATGGCACATCCACCACCTGCTGGGATCAGAGCTGCATCCAGATCCTCTGTAAGACATGACTGAGAGATAGCAGTGACTGAGAGGTAGCAGTAGACAAACTTCCAAGATAGGAAAACAAGACGCATTGCAGGAAACCTGGTCTTGTAGCCCCACACACAAACCACAGCTAACTCAGTCAGAGAAGCAAAATGGAAAAGCAGGATGAAATGTGATGAATATATACACAATATACAGTATTTACAGTAGCAAAGGAAAAAACTCTTCTCAGTGTCTCTAATCTTCCCTAACTCTTTTGTATGGACACCTAACCCTTCACAGAACAACTCCTTGGTGAAATACTGGGGTGTTGTACAGTGGATATATTGTCTTTGCTTTAAATGTATGCCAGCAATGGGATTGTGGCTTCAATCAGTCATATCAAATCTGTGTCAGTGTGTAATCTAGCAGGATTACCTTTAAGAGAGTAACTCACATCAGTATATTTAAATCTTTCTGATTGTTGAGGGCACTTGAGCATGTGTTGAAAGCTGCAAAGTGTTTTTCTGCATTGGGTTTTACTTAGGGATAGAAGTACATTGAGATGTCAAAAATAAAATCCATAAACTGAGAATCCTTTCACATCTTTTGGCTGGCCTGTTGTGTCTGCCTTCCACACTGCAAGGCAGAGTAATAATCTCATGCAAAATTTCAAGAGTGCAGTGAGGATTAGACAGTGCTGCACTGCTCTTTCTAAGTGTAGGTCCTACTGCAGTCCCAGTGTAGGTCCCAGACCTAAGTCTGCCCAATGATGGTTTCTGCTACCATGGTAACAGGAGGCTTTGTATTAAAACATGTTTGATCTCTTAAACCGTGAATTATAGGACTGGAGTCTTTTATATAGTGATACCAGCTGTGACTATGATACATGTTCCCTCTGGAAAGAAATCAGTTTTCCAAGTGTGTCTAATCATGTCCTTGGCAAATCACTCAATCATTCCTCCAGTTCCTAACGTGTATTAAAAATAACGTAGACTGATTTTTCCAGAAATGGTAATGTATGGCTGAAAACAACCTTGATCTTTGTAAAGATGCATTATGTCTCTCATCTACAAATGATATGTGTAAGTTTACTTGCCCATTTCATTTCTGTATATGTTGTACTTTCAGGCTATGCCTTTGAAATTTTGTTACAGATTTCATACAGAAAAGTAGAAGAATGTAAATAAATCACTGTTGGGTGTGAAAAGGGAAACCATAGACTAAGTGATTCCATTGGAGAGAGATCTACCATATGACTGCTTGTATCAAAACCACCTGTGGGCTTCTCTTCTTGCTTCATTGCTTTGGAGAAGATACTAACCCTGCTCCTGCTTGACCTTGGCTGCATTGCTTTAGTGAAGTCTACCACATACTTCCTGTTCTCTGCTCCTTTCTCCCTTTTGGACAGGGGGATGGGGGGCCAGAGAGACAGCTTCTCTGGTCTTCTTGCTGTTTGTTACTTGTAAATATCTGTAAATATTGTAAACACTGCCTATTTTGTGCATATTCATTGCATTCTATTGTCAGTTGCAGTTTTGCCTGTAAATACAGTTTTCATTTGCTCCCAAATGAGCTGGTCAGGCAAAATTAATGTTGGGGGGAGGGGGGAAAATCTCAACCCACCACAGTATGACATCTGCATACTGCAATAGTAATTGTTTGTTCCGTTAGCTTGAGTTTATTGCAAAATGCATGGTTTTAAGGAGCTTCTGGTTGGTTTTGTTGTTGTTGAAGTATGCTGAACTGCAGTAAATTCTCATATGGATTGATTATGCAAAATAGCAGATAAAAGGAAATGAAAAAATAATGACCTGTCTCTAAGAGTGCCTACAAAACAGCAGTGATTAAAAAAGCAGTGATTGAAAGGCTGATAAGTCTGCAGTGAGCTTAATATTTAGTGGCCTACCAGGTAGGCAATTTTCAGTTAAAAAACAAAACCAAACACCAAACACAGCACCCCCACCCCCCCAATTTTTTATTTGTTGATGAAATGTTTGGTATTATAATGTATTGAACAATGTCAAAATAGCCTGTTTGTTTGGTTTTGTTAGATAAGGTGCCCGAGGGTGTCAAGGAAGCTGAGGAAAAATGTTTCTGTGAAATTTGGAGGGAGGGAATCTCATTAACTCCTCTAAAACCACACATTTCAACTTGCAAATGCCCCTGCAAATTATCACTTGCGACATTGCTCTCACCATAGATGAAATGCTGAACCATGGAAGATTTGTAAGCACCTAACACTCTGAATAATTCTTAAATAGTCTTCAAATGTTCAGTTAAACCCTCCCTTTACAATGAGGTGAAAGACAAAACACATGTGTGAGTGGTATTAAAGTTGCAAAATGTTTAGTATCATCTAGGCCAGAGACAAAAATACCAAGCTAGGATCTTTCCATATCCCCATTCACCTGTTTTATGTTAACAGCTCTGTTCAAATACAACAGCAAAGCTAATGTGCTAAGAAAATATGACCCCAGAACATGAGAAATCAAGCAGCAGCTCAGAGCTTTTTTGGGTGTATTTTTTTTTGTGTTTGGGTTTTTGTTGCTGGTGGTGTTTTTTCTGTTTTAGGGTGTAAGTTCAAATCAAGTCCCTCCCCCAACCCCCCCCCCCCCCCCCCCCCCAATATAATAGTCATTAGATAATCTATGAAGAGAAGAAAATCCCAAGAGGTGAGGGAAACCCCTGCAGTGGATGCCACCAACAGCATCACTCCTTGAAGTAACACAGTGGTTACAAACAAAAGCACAGTGAGCTTTTTCTCAAGCTAGTATTTTTGTAAAGAGCAAATATGCCCAGACAAGGAGGAGCTTGTGAGTTCCACAGCCAGGCTCTACTGGAAGAGAAGTTATAACAAGAAAGCCTCAAGGAATCATAGAATTGTCTGGACTGGAAGGTACCTTCAAAAGTCATCTAGTCCAACCACCTCTGCAGCAAGCAGGACATCCTCAACTAGATCAGGTTGCCCTGAGCCTGAGAAAGGACTTTGTTCACGGTAAAGAGAGTGAGAGTCCACTTTTTGGTGATTTGGGATTAAACTAAGAAGGGTTGTAAACAGATCTCACTCTTGGTTGTTGCATCCATACAGACAAGTCCTTTCCTGCCATCTTGTACCAGTTTCTCCAGTTGTACCCAGCCCTCTCAGTCCCCTCCAGACAGCTGGGAGAAGCACCTCCTTGCATGTCCCACATTCTGTTCAGGTGTTCCCTTACCCCAAGGAGGGACACTCCTTCTGCTCATCATGCCCTCCCACCTGTTTTCTTTCCTTCCCAGGATTTTCAAGGAAGATGCCATCTCTCTTCCCCACAGATGGCTCTGCCTGACCACAGCATGGCAGCCAGGATGAGGCAAACTGGTAGTGTTTTTCTCTGTTGCTCAGCCAAATCCTTTCAAAATAACGTAACATATTCACAGAAAACCAGCTGTGAACAAAACACAGACCATCTGCCACAGCAATTTAAAACCACTGTTCTCATTGCCTGACTTCTTGGAAGTCATTGTAAATGCCATGGATCAAGTTAGCAGAGACGTCTGCTGTCACTTCAAGGATGCTCCTTGTAGGGCAAATGAGCATATATCCGGTGAGCACTAGAACTGACGTCAATCATCTTTCAAGGGTGGGATGCCAGAGGCTAAACAAGTTGGCAGAAATCCTACAAAGCCCAAGAAATTTTGTGCCTGTTGCAATGGTTTAAATCAGAAAAAAATGGGTCAAACCAAACCAGTGGGTTAACCTATTTCTCTTGTCCCAAATAGAAGTGAGGGGAGAAGTAACACACAAAAACTTGGGACTGAGACACACACAAAATGTGAGATAAGAATAGAGTTTACTGAGCAAAAGCAGAAAAACATGGCACAAAATGCATATTTACCTTAGCCTATTTGCAGGCACAGCAGCAGCAAGCAGATGCAAGCAAACCAAAAGCATAAGCCAGAAAACTAGTCCCCCATCCCTCCCTTGTCCTGCTGCCATCCCAGTGAAAACACCCAAAAACCCTGAAACTCAGAATCAGCAACTGGAACAGGAAGCTTCCCATGTTACAATCTGAACTTCAAGCCCCAAAATACTTTGCTCCAGCCAGCACTTTAATTTCTGAAGCTGGCATGACTACAGCATGGTATGGATAGCAGCAGCTTCAACTCAATCCATGACAGCCTGTGTAAGGACTTAGGCCCTGAAAAGTTGGAGAATGTGGGAGTTGGACATGGAGGGTGAAGGACCCTTTGTGCTGGTCCTACTTATGCTGTTCACCTCTGTTCAATCTGCTGGCTGCGAGGACCAGACATTGGCATCTAATTCAGAGGCCTGGGCTCAGTGTTTAAGCTTGAATAGTCCATACTTAGATTTCTTTTTTGAGCACCTCAGGTACTGAGAGACCATCTTTGTAACTAAGCACACAGTCTGTGCTGTTGTAGTTATGGTGCATAAAGCTGGACAAATGAGCAGTGTGAATCTCCTGCAGAACATCTCCCTCATCCTGCACAGCTGAACAATGTGGTGTTTTCCTCCTAACATGCATTCTCCAAGCCCCCCAGGGACACCTGAGCTGGGATCTGTGGTTGGAGAAAGCTATGCAGACAGCCAGAAAAGGTCCTTCTTTGTACCTTTCCTAGATGCTCTGGCCCCTGTATCCTCCTGCCTGTCTCAGAGGCCCTGAACAATGCTCCTTTGGGTAGGCAAAGGAGCCTACATGCTCCAAACTGAATGTCTACTCTCGAACTACTTTTTCCATGTTCTTCAATTCTAAATCGAAATCTCCCCATGGAGATTTAAGTACACAGTGACAACATCATGGCCTTTATAAACAGCATTTGTAATCTCAGCAGAAGGATGTTTGCTTCACAAGGTCTATTTCTCATGTATCTATTGCCACTAACTGAACGTTTTGTGCCTTCCCTTCACTCCTAGTTCTTTACTAACTCAGCCACATCATATTTGTTCTGTTATTTTGCTTGTAATTAGGCCAGGAAGATCAATCTGTAATCCTTTCACTTGCTTTGGTCAGCTCCTCTGAAAACTGACAAAACCTAAACCTTCTTATTGTCCTGCATGTTTCTTGATATTGTAAGAAGCTGAAAATCTGAGTGGGACACTCGATGGAGAGTGATGTGGGCTTACCCTTTTATTTAGGTCTGGTTCTCACATACTATTTCATCATTCTATTTCACCAACACCCCATTCAGTATTAGTGCAGAACTAAGATTTCTTTCTTTATTCTTTTTTTTTCATTTTATTTTTCTTTCCCAAATGGAAAACTAATAATAAATTTTAGAGCTATGATTTATAGTTCTCCCACTCTTGCCATCCAGCAAGGAATAACTACTACTCTCTGATACACTTAGGAAAAAGAAACCCTCCCTGCTGTCATTCTGATGGCCATACACCCCTCTTTGTATGCTGTTGCTTCCCCTTTCCATCTTCTACCTTTGCTGGTGTCTGATACACGGTTGTTATCAGTAGTTCCTTCCTTATTCATGATGATATATGTGGGTTTGGTTTGTTTAATATTTTGTTGCTGGGAGAATGCTGGAGGGGGATTGTTTGTGGAAGTTTTTGCAAAAGCTGATTTAATTTCCTCTCCAAGCCAGCTTGTGCTTTTATTTGTTTTGCTTTTGTTTTTAACTTCACTTGACCTCTTATGCAATGTGAGAATGTGTCTTTTGGGGCACTCAGTAAATTGCATTTAAATAGCTCCCAATTATCACTCAGATTTTTTTTCTGTTTAAATTCTTTGTCTGAAATAATTTGGCTCATAATCGTTTTCAGCTTTGTGCAATTTGACTTCCTGAAAGCACTAAGTGTATAGAATTGCTGGTTTGGATTTCATCCTGGTTGCATGCAATTCATGTAAACCAACCTTTCCAATTCCTTCCTTTGCAACTGTCAAGACAAGTCTAATACTGTAACTACCTTGAGTTGAGGGCCACATTTCTTATGTAAAGTTTCTGTAGGTGTTGTTACATGTCCCTTCCTGTATAAACTGTGTTCTCTCTAGTCCTTCACATCATCTTTTCTTATTCAACCTTGAGGACTCACCTTCTTCTCAAGCTGAAGGTGTTCATACTGTCTACCATGATCAAGTGAGTAAGTATACCCTTCCACCTACCTTTTTTTGACTGCTGGTAAGGACAACCAAGAGAAGAGTAGAAGAGTTGTGGGAAAATAGAGATTAATGTTTCTCCTTCTTGTGTTGTGGAAAAAGTAGAAGAGGAATTGTGAATTTGTTTCTTACTGCTTTTCATAAGAGAGCTCCAGTTTTGCACAGCCCTTTGCTGCAGGCATCAGGGCCTACCATGAGATTTATTGTGTTTGTGTGATTAATGTTATTATTCTTTAATCCTCTTCTCTGGTTTTGTTTTGGGGCTGGCCTTCTCCCCACTCTAATTTTGAGCATCTATCACAAAGAGAAACCACAGAAAAGCTGATATGGAAGTACAAAGTCCACTTGAAGTAGGAAAGGGGTCAGTATGGAAGCCTGTCCCCATGAACTGGTGGTGCAGAAAACTGCAGAGGCTTTGAGGACCCCTTTTCAGTTCATTTTTCCACTTGAGGAGGTCTGTACCTTCTCTGTATAGATGCAGGGAAACCACTCCTTGTGGTATGGGCATAGCAATCCAGGATGCCCTCTGTACTCCTGCTGATGGTGATTCCCATCAGAGGAAGTAATAGTAATTCCCTTGATTAGTAGTTGTGGCTACTTGGTTTCCAGACATAGTGCATATTTTAGTAAAATAAATTTACATGTTTTTAAAGAAGAGACCCCACTCCAGATCTCTGTGTGGTTGCTTCTCAGTTAGAGGGGAATTTAAATTAGCTCTCCTATGCCCATTTTGGGCTTATGCCCCTGGATGTTTCTGAAGGCTAACACAACATAGCATTTATCCAGCCACAGGGTATTTATTTGCCCTTTTTTTTTTTCCCCCCATGTGATTTGATTGTGTCTTGCATGCTTTAAAACTTCTTTCCTCTGCCATATCTAATTGCCAGGCATCCAGGATTTTAATTTAATGATCCTAATTTGGTCCATAAAAATCTGCATGTTTCATGGGAGAAAAATTGTATGCCAAAAGGGCCACTAATGAAAGATGATAACAGCCTTGCACAATGAAAGGAGGTATGTTACAGGGTGAACAAAAAGCCCTTTTACAACTTTATAAGGTTGTTCACTTCTGTTTTGCTTAAGGCTCTATTCATTTTAAACTGAATGGTGTCTCTAATTCCATACTCTAATTTTTCCTCCTCCGAGAAGGCATTGATCAATATCATTGCCTGGGTCACCACATCAGTTCTCAAGCACTG
This sequence comes from Melanerpes formicivorus, assembly GCF_026170545.1. Taxonomy (NCBI): domain Eukaryota; kingdom Metazoa; phylum Chordata; class Aves; order Piciformes; family Picidae; genus Melanerpes; species Melanerpes formicivorus. The sequence continues at coordinate 5,869,968 of NW_027142392.1, forward strand.
CTACTGTTTACTCCCTCCCCAGAATGCTAACTTTGGTTTATTTACCTACCATTAGTAATCCCTGAGGTTTGGCTATTTTTTTCCAAACCATATGATGAAAGTAATTTCCAGTCTGCTTGGAGTAAGAAGTCCACAATGTCTTTACAAGCACAGCTGCTGAAATAATGTATGCTGCATTTGCAAAGATGAATTTAAATAGTTTAAACATCACTACACAGCAAGGGCAATTGTCACAATAGTGGAAAGTTGATCTGTCTCAGAGTTTGTTCTTGGTTTTGAGTTTCTGGACATAGCTGCCTATGACAACATATAAACAGTCATATGACAAATATATGCTAGGGAAATCTTCAGTGCTTGCTAAACACAAGTATCAGTGCCAGTAGCTTCTTAGAGAACCTGTTAAATAAGCATCAGCCAATATGTGCCATGATAAAGGGAAGAATGAAAAAGATATATCTGTGTGCTTTAAGAAATGTCTCAGTTATGATTGTTTCAGAAAAAGCCTTCGGTTCCCAGTTCCCTATTTGTCCCCATGTTCTAATAAGACTGGTTCAGATAGGCAAAATCTACTATGACCTGTGGTTTCTTCTTGCTCAGTTTGCTCGGGTTTCAGGCAAGGGTGAACTGAACCAATGTAAAAATGTTGTTTCGGGCACATTTCCCTGTGTAATTAAGAAGGTGGCTTAACTACAGTAGCTGCAAGAGCAGAATCTTGGCACTTGAGTCCCTGACTGGCCACCAAGCCACCCTGGCAGTAGCAGGAGCTGCTGAAGTCTTCTGCAAGACCTAGAGAGGCAGGCTACCACTGCTGTTTCTGGAGAATGCATGGAGGAATGTGTCCTCGGTTGTGCCCAAGGTCCTTTCCTGTTGCCTAGGGCTGCCACAGGCCCAAACTGGAATGTAAGGTGAGGACAAATGCAAGAAATGGGATAGCAATAACAGGCTTATTGGAATGATGAAAGGTGTGGGATCATTTGCTTTACATTGTCAGGAACAATAGCACTATCCTTTACTTGACTTTGTCCATTTGAAAAATAAGGGAATGGAAACATGATTTCTTTTGGAAAACAGAGAACAATGCTTTCATCCAAAACCTGCCCTGAAATGAGGAGATAAAGTCAAAGAGCAAAAACAGAGTTTATAAGTCTCCTTATCCTGAAAGGTTGTGATGGGCATAGTCAGGGATGGGAGGAGTTACAGGTCAGGAAATGGGGAAAAGTAAATAAGAAGAATGCAAAGAGAAGGAGATGAACTAAATATCCACCACTTAGTGCTCTAATGATTGGAAAACATATTTTATGTAGCTCTGGAAGTCATATGACATCCAAAGAAATCTTGTCTCAGTGAGAAGTGTTGTGCAGTTGAAAAATGTGTTTAGTGGAGACCCAAACAAAACTGGATTTCTTTGTCTGTGGGTTTCTAATCTTTTCTTTCTCTGTTTTTTGTTTGTTTGGTTGGTTTGTTTTTGTTTTCCACAGTCTTTTTCAGCTTCTCAAGGGGCTTCCAGAGTGAAACAAGATTAGGTCTGGTCTTCTTGCCATATTTCCTTCAAGCAGGATCTGAGGTATCATGAGGAAAACAGACTGGATTATTTCAGGTTCAGAACTTCCCAGGGTTCAAAAACACTCTGTGAAAATATATAAATATAATAAATAAATAAATACATTTTTAAAAAATCGCTAGTTCACATGTATGCCTTTCTCAGGAAGAGAAGAGATGGCTGTCTTCTAGAGAGCTGCAAAGCTGCAGAAGGACACAGAGCCATTGCCCACCTGGAGGATGAGCTTGCCTTCAGCTGCCCTATGCAGGTGTACCAGCTCAGTGTCAGCCCAGTGTGACAGAGCTGTGAGTGGGAGGCACACATTCCTGCACTGTGCCACATGTCCTGATGGAGCTCCACATCTCCACAAGCAGCTTGCTGCAGGCTGGCTCTGAGTATGAGAAGCCGGGCCTGTGCATGCCTCTGAGCATCATTAGGCTCACATGTGCTTGCAGGGGAAGCACAAGAGGGATTCTTCTTTTCCACAGAGACTTAGGATTGTTTCATTACACGTTGCATTAATTTCTCAGTCACAGACGCTGAGCGACATTGGAACAGCACATTATGGTGGGGTGCCATGGACCATGGCAAGCAATAGAATCAGAATAGTGTTTGTGTAAACCAACTATATCAATGTGATCTTCCTTATATAAAAAAAACATATGAAGCCATGTGCTGCTGATATTTATTTTTTTTCCCCAGAGTACAGCTTTGCCCAGCTCTACTTTCATTTTTTTCCCAATAGAAGGTCAGGGATGAAGAAGAAGGTGGCAAGGTTTTGCTAGAACCAAAGAAAACTGAGCTGGTTTACTGGCTCAGGTCCATTCTTGAAGGAACTTTTGTCTCCACTCATGTTGCACAAGAGATAAACTTGTCTCCACAGGCTTGGCCTGGGAGAACTGCTGCTATTTCCATGTGACAAACAGCTTTTTAGAGGTGGTATGCAATGCCTTCCTCTCTGCAATCTCTTTTCCAGAGTTTTTAATCTCACTCCTGCTCCCTCCCTCTTCTGTGTTTGCCTAAGTGAAAGGCGCCTTTCGCAGCACTGGCTTGCAGGCATCGGGTCAAGAGAACAGAGCATGTAATCAGCAGTCCTCGCCTCGGTTTTTGGCCCTGACACTGCTTTGCTGTGCCATTTACAGCAACTGACTCAACCTTTCTGCATCCAAATGATAACATGCCACTTGCTTCCCAAGCAGCCATAAATCCTGTTTGAAGAGTCCTACCACGTCCTAATCAGAAAATGCCAAAGATTTAATTTTACATAAATTGTCTTTTGAGCCTCTAAATGCACTTGCCAAGGTTCACCTTAGGGATAGTCAAGGAGTTCCAAAGAGACCCACTCCTCACTACTGGCACCTTGAAATACTTGCATCCTTTCACTTTGCATAGTCTAAGCCTGTCACTACCAGGGGACTTTGCAGATTCAGGGTGCTTATTTACCTGTCCACAAGAGACTAAGGACTGAATGCAAATTTTCTTTCCCAAAACCACCATGGAAGCCTGAAAGCATGTTAGTAGTAAAGAATATGTCACTTACAATATACTTACACTGCTCCAGGGGGCTGTGGCTACACTATTTGTAGTATCTGAATAAGCTTGTTTAGAGACAACTTGGGCTTTTCTACCCTGTGGTATCCACCAGCAAGAAAGAAGTCTGGCCTTTAAGGGCCACCAGGTTTCCAAGTATGGCTCTGTGCAGTGCTGTGTTATCATCAGCAAGATCACTTAGAGATAGTTAAGGCATTTCTGCACAGCACCTCACTGTGTCCTGCAGATAAACCCCCTGTGTATGTGTGCACGTGTGTACATGTGTATTACAGCAGATTAAACAAGCATCTGCTGTTCAAAGATTAGTGTGTATTTAGAATTTGGATGGATATGAAAACATAAACCAAGAATTCAAGAATGCCTGAAACATATAAGAAAACTGTATTTGAGCAGGACTTGAAGTAGTTATTTGTGGCTAGAGATCTCTGGTTTGCACAGCTCCACCTCCTCTATGTGAGGAAGACAGCAGGGCCTTAAAATACAGACCCACAAGACGCAGGAACTTTGAGAAAGCAGCTCAGGCCCATAACTAGTAAAAGAATTAGGCAAACAAGAAGGACCCAAATTAAACTATTTTATTAGATGTAGGAGAACCATCGATTGTGAAATTTACTGGTAGCCAAGTTTTCCTCCCTGCCCTACCACTTATAATTATGCCTTAATTGTAGCTACTGGCTGTGGTACAAAGCTCATACATATAAACAAGTCCCAGGATGTGCTGCAAAAAATACGCTGTATGGGAGGCATTAACATAAAGACAATCAGGAGCTGGGATTCTGTTCCCACATGGAAAGCTGCGGGTGGTATAAAGAGCTCTGTATCCATATGCTTAGTTATGTGTAATATCTTTGTAATGACATTAGTACCCCAGCATTGCTTTTCCTGGCACATTTCTAGCCTTGAGTCACTTGAACCAATAGTTACCAAACTGTGGTTTGCAGACCACTGGTGGTCCACAAGCTTATGATAAGCGGTCCGCAGCTGGGCTGCAGAACCAAACTGAACAGCTTTATGTCCTGTTTTCAATTAAAGGTTTGATGATATAAGGTACATGGTGGTCCACAAGAGGGTCTTAGCATTAATGGTGGTCCCATTACCCTAAAAGTTTAAAACCTTGGTTTAAACAACCAAGCAAGATCAACAGTCTATTTGTATTATGGTGTTTGAAGTTAAATGTTACAGCATGTCCTCCCATGTGCTAGGAGCTGTGCTGCTGGCTCTGCTTGTCAGTTTTAAGAGTATCATGAAGTAGTGACGAAAAAAAGTGGTCTGGTCTTCCAATTTATGGTTTGTTTAGCTCATCATTTCATATGTACTGCTGTAGTGACAAATCAGAAGTAATTGCCCCAAAGCCTGTAGTTTTTTTGGGAGGAAAACAAGAGAAGTGTTTTTCACATGTCACTGAAGCAGGAGTTGGGCAGATGTGGGGGCTAGAGCTGAGCAGCAGAGAGACTTTGGAGGGAGTCATTACAGTCTGTTCCCAGAGATTAAGCTGAGATGAGTAAAGAAGGAGATGAACCTTATTTTCCTTGGGAAGTTCTGTTGATCCTTTTATTGCTTCCTTAGGTTAAAAACTAGAAAATTCTCTAAAAGGGAAAGTACCTCAGTTTAGGCTGGGTACTTAAGATTAGGTGAAGGAAAGAATTATAGAACCACAAATTCTGTTCACAAGGTTTGTTTGGTCTTTTTAAGCTCTGGCTAGAGGCTTACAACTCTTAAAGAAAGCTGTGTACAGATTTGTGAACTAGGAAATAGGAGTGGTCTATGGCTATACCTCCAGCAAAGGCTGGTGTCCCTCCCATACCTCGGTGATTACAACAGTTGTCCATCATTCAAAACCATGTATAGTGGCTCCTCTCAAACAGTGGCTTCTTATTCACCAGCTCTGGATTCTTCTGGACCAAGCAAGCTGCATTGCTCTTTGGGAAACAGCAAGGAAGAATTCAGGATGCATTGGAGGGGAGGAAGAGCGTAAATATGACCTTTTAGTTCCGGGCAGTGGGCACTTAGCTGGGAAAAAAAGTGGTCTAGTTCTCCTCTCTGCCCCCAGAGTTCTTTCAAATCTTATCTAATGTCAAGTAACATTACAGAGAGAGTGTTTGGAGCAGAAACAGGACCTATAGTTTCTTCTACCCACAAACTTCTGACCTTCTCTTTCCTTCTCTGCCTTGTCTGAACCATGTCGTAGTCATCCTCCACTGAACATGGTTCAGGGTGAGTTCCCACCATGTTCATATATCTTCTTTCCCAGACAAATGTTTTCCCTGCTGAGATGTAACATATATCATTACCCCTGCCACTGTCACACAAAGGAAAGCAGAACTGCAATTCTGTGTATAGGTGGATGATGAGGAGAACCATGTAAATGAGTTGCTGCTTTTCTTATTTGTAATAATATGAATAGTTCTCTTTTTACATGGATTTAATTTTTAATACAGATGCCTCCCTCTGTGCCAGTCATTTTTGCAGGCTGATTGCCTGATCTCCTGTGTGTTGGAAAGGCTCTGTTGTCTTTCCTCCATGTAATTTGAAGCAAATTCAGTTTGGACGAGTCCTAGTGCTGTGCCAGCTCACTGTTGTCCCATGCTCCTACATGCCATGTCTACGCCCTTTGCCCTTGCCTGCAGCACTCTCTTCCCACAGGCTTCCTGCAAATTCTTTGTGTGGTTATGTGTTCCCCCATCAGAAATCAGTCCGGATGTGGGATTTTCATTTTGTGGTAACATGGGAAACAACTGCATCTGATGGGATGATACCTTACCAAGTGATGTTATGGATCTACACTGGAGTCTGAGAATTTCTTCCAAGATTTCTTCTCTATGAAATTGAGTTTACCCCAGGCCCTGAGACAATATCTGCAAAATGCATGAATCCCAAGGGGCATAAAATGTGTATTGTCTGGGGTTGATTCTGTTGAGGATGGTGTCATGTAACTGCAGGGGTGAAGATACCTTTTCAGTGTGGACATACTAGAAAGGTTACACAGTTGTTCCTCATCACAGCTGCCATATGATGTAGTTCTGGTTCTCTCTGGCTCATCAGCCTTCTCCTATGGCTACAGTTTGGGCAACTTATGGTCAGTAATAGGTGGAAAACAGTCAGGCAACTCGGCAGGGTACTGAGGGAGCACAACCCCTCATCCAGCTGTTAGAGATGTGCTGTGCTGTGCAGTGCAGCCTTGGGCTCCTAGGATAGGGTGCTGCTGTGCAGTCTTCCCTCACCACAATGCTTGGCATGCAGGCACACCATCCTCCTGCAGTTAAGTACTACATCTTCCACCTTTCACTTAATCCACTGTCCAAAGAGGAAGACTGGTCTGACAGCTGTCCTTCCCTTCCAGGAGTCCTAGGAACTCAAAACACATCTGCTGGTGAAAACCTAGAAACTAGCACTTTTGACAGTGATTACAGGCAGATGTTGGTCTCTTCTCCCAGGCAGCCAGTACCAGAACAAGAGGACATAGTCTCAGGCTGCACCAGGGGAGGTTTAGGTTGGATGTTAGGAAGAAGTTCTATACAGAGAGAGTGATTGCCCATTGGAATGGGCTGCCTGGGAAGGTGGTGGAGTCACCATCATTGGAGGTGTTCAGGAGGAGACTTGATGGGGTGCTTGGTGCCATGGTTGAGTTGTTTAGTTGGGTTGGATGCAATGATCTTGAAGGTCTCTTCCAACCTGTTTTGTTGTTTTATTATTATTATTATTATTATTATTATTATTATTATTATTATTATTATTATTATTACCTCCCTTGGCCAGGCAATCATGTCAGCAGGACTTCTCTGGGCTTCAGAGCATTGTCCTGCACTGCAGCACCGTTCTGATCCCTGGCACTTTACACAGTGAAACTGAGGCAAACATAAGCTGGCTAAGCAGACCAGTGCTGCACAGCAAGCCTGTGGCAGAGCTGGGAACTGAACACAGACTTTCTGACTCCCAGTCCTGGGCTTTAGCTACCCACTGAGCTCTGACGTGGGACGCAGTGAATGTCACCAGAGACATCAGATAACCACAGCTTAATTTGGTTTCTCTGTGCTCTGTACCCTGGGGAGATAGCAGACCTCTCACCACGAAAGGCAAGTTATTGAGAGATTTACTGTTAATTCCTCCTTATGAGGTCCATCTTGTTATGTTTGGAGTTGCCATAGGTTTCTGTTTGTTTTGTCTATTTTTTTTGCATGTGGGGCTTGTGTATTTTATTAAGCCCTTGGCTAGTGTCTTGTGCATGTTTAAGATTTTATAAGGGTTTCTTTCGAGGTTATTCATTATAGCTTTCAAAGGTGGCCTATTCTGCAGCCTTGATATTGAATGCCAATCTTTGATAGTGTGTCACACAGAGGAGAGGACTATTTCTTATAGGCTTATAATTAGTGTTCCTATTGGGTTCCCCAGCTGCTTTTCATAGCTCTACACTCACATTGACCTTGGTCTTTGAATGCTCCATAGCTTTCAAAAAGCACAGTCATCAGACAGAGAGACTAAGAGAGAAACCTCCTTTTATTTTCATCACTTGAAAGGAAAAGTTATCCAGGAGACACCTTGCTAGTGCCTCATACTTTTTGTATCTCCCATTAATCTATTGAAGACCACAGGGAAGGGAGTTGACCTGTCTCTCTCTGCTTTATCTGTCCCTTTTCATTTCCTTGTCTGCTGGTGGTGTGGGCAGTGGAACATTTTGGGTGGCCTTAGTTATCACTCTCAGACTCTTCATGTTTTTAGGTCTTGGTAGTGAAGTCCTTAAAAATTCTCTTTAGACACATAGCAAATTAATTAGGTCAGGGAACAGATTGTATTAGAGAAAACAAATCTTTTTTAAGTACAAGTATATGTATTATTTTAATTCAATGTCAGAAATATGGATTTTTGTTTTAATCTACTGTCTATTGCTGGTTGAGGTATTTTTATTACAGATGTTATATTATTTCTGTCATCTCAGTCCATGTGTAGAAGGAAGAGCATCATTTCCATTAGCAGATTTCCTTCCTCATGGCCATGCTTACTAAAAAGGATATGAATGCTTATCATCCACGAAAAGGTTAATATTTGCTGTAAGCCTGAAGACAGATTTGCTTGTCTAAGAATTCTAAGAGTGGTCATCTGATAACTTTTCAGCTGCCTCCCCCTCGTGGTAAATGTGAAAAACCTCTTTTGGTGGAACTGCTGGAAATCTGGGTGAAACTCAGTACCTCCATTTCAACAGATTATTTTTTACTTCTTTTTTTTTTTTTTTTTTTTCTTATTGTGTTTTTGTTTGATTGTTTTTTGTTTGGTTTGGTTTATTTTCTTTCAGGGGTGTGGACTTTAAATTGCTGAATAAATGGGGCTTAAGGCAAGAATTCCAGCTCTATCCAGGAGGCAAAAGTCCAAGACACCTTAAGTAAAAGAGCACAGGTACCTCAAAGAACTCAGTGTAACAGCTACAACTGGCTTGAGGCTTTTTCTTTCTCTCAAAACTATGATGTTGCCCTTCCCTCTCCCCTCCTGCTGCAGGCAGGCTTGAAAGTTGCAACAGAAACTTTTCCTCTTCTTTTTATGTGTGCCAAGTGCCTGGGAAGCAAGGCAGGGACTCAGTCTCCAGCCCAAGGGCTCCCGATTTTCCTTGTCTTCCCTTAGAGTCATGCTGTACGTGGGCTGCAAATCCTGATCCCTAGGATTTGTGCTCTGTTTGCACTGACATGAAAGCTATAATGTTTGCTAGGGATTGGAAGAGCAAAGATTCAGCAATCTTGCTGGCTCATGGTCAGTGCAAGCTGCAGATGTGCATTTCCTCCACAAGCATCCCAAGGAAGAGAGAGACACAAAGCCATAGTCCACCAAGCAGTGTGTAACCCAAAACACAGTGGTTTGCAATCAACTGAGGTAAGACTGTCTTAAACTGTAACAAAGGGGGCAGCCTTTTCACAATGGAGTGAGCAGTCACTATTCCTGAGGCCTCCATATTCCCTGAGCTTACTGTCTAGCTAGTTTGTAAAGTCCTTATGTGATGCCTCAGACCCCCTCCAGTTCTCTGAAAAGAAAGCACATTACTTCAGTTCCTCTGCAGTGCATCCTCTGAAGTGCAAGATGGACTTGAAAGGGTAAAGTTAAAAGGATGACAGCCTTTGTGGTTAAGACTATAGACAATTACTGAGGAGAAATGGGCTCAAAAATTGTGTATGGTGAGGAGGAAACTGCTCATATATTCTCAGTTTTTAGTGCTATGTGTCTTAACCAGATAAAAGGTGTCTCCTGCTCATCTTTTGTGTCTTTCCAACTTAACTGGGAAATCTCTGGAATGAGAAACTTTCTTCTGCACCAAGCAAACAAGGTCTCCAGCGTGTCCTTCCTCACTGTTAACGTCCCCATAACCAGTGACAGTTATCTTAAGTACCATCAGTTGGCCTCATTTTGCAGATGCATCCCTACTTTTAGGGGCAGGCCCAGAGGTTAGTATGACCAAGACAAAATGGCCTGTAGCCACCAGGTGTCCCACTTCTCCACGAGCTGGAGAACTGGCCCATCCCACACAAACACATCTTTTACTGTAAAGTTAAAGCAAAATGCTGCTTGCAATGCTGGCCCTAAGTAAGGGACTCTTTCCCTCTAAGCAATGCGGCGGCAGCAAAGGCAGTCCTTAGCATAGTCCTTATCGTGGTCCTGGTATGAGAACGACAGCATTTAATGTACAATCAGAAACTCAGGTCCCACACAGGAAGAAATTAGCTACAGAGTGCTGAAGATATTACTTTCAAAATGTTGAAAGCCTGCTTCCTCTTCCCCCAAAAGCAGCATTTTATTTCCGAAATGGATTACAGTCTGAAGACACAGGTTTTTTTGCGGGGTGGCGAGGATGCAACTTTTCAAAGCATTTCAATTATTGTAGTTGCTTAATAAGGAAGTTCAGAGGATTTAATTCTGCCTTGGTCTATGCAACGATGTCTGGGGATTTGCTTCTTTGACACCCACTCCCTACCCCCCCAGCTTTCTATTGAAGCGCAATTCTTTAATTAAAAACGAGGTGGGGGGAAGGTTAGGGTTGGACATAATATGAACCCTGAAGGCTGCAAGACTCGTGGAAACAGGGAGTAGGCAGGATGCATAGGGTGCATGGGGAAGGCCTCCAGCAAAGGGATATGTAATATTATTTATTTTTATTAAGAATTATTTACCACTTGAGGACACAGTAGAGGTGAACACTAAGTAGTGGTCTTTGAGAACTGGGATGAAAAAGAATACTTCATGAAGCAAAGCATGAAAAAAATAAGGAAGAGGGTGGAAAACAGCCTCAAGCACACAGTGACAGAATGAGAGGCTGAAGGGAAGGAGAGACAGTCTAGGATCCCAGAGATACAGGTCTTCCTGTATAAACTGAAATGAATTATTTTGGAGGCAATATTTTATTCCAGCATTCAGAGTAACAACCATGTTAACATCCATGCACACTGCAGTGTAGGTCAGCGGGGATCTTTCCTTCGTTACTTTAACGTCAACATTTACTTGTCTAGGGCAGACAAATCTATTTCTTGGGATAGAAGTATTTCTTGTTATAATGTTGGTAGCTAAAGAAAAACAACTTTAGGAAAGATATTTTTAGTCACATGAAGTTTATTCACTTACTAAAGTTATATTACAATATATACAGTTTCTATTCACATATACACCCTTCTAAAAAAAAATGAAGCACCATATGATACAGTTAGCATTTTAGAGAAATTTACAGAAAATCTATTTTTGCATCCTCACAGTTATATCTACAGACACACACTGGTTACAACCTAAGATGCTGACTTCAGTGGATTTTGGATCAGACTGCTAGTGTTTTTGTTGTTTGCTGTCAGCTATCAACCTGCTGTGCTTTAGGGTAAGAGATCTCAGCTATGTCATTTCAGGAGCTATGTGCAAATTTAACCCTCAAAGTCAAAGGTACAGATAGAAGGTATTCTGTAAGACACAAGAATGCAGCACTTTCATCAGTAAGACTTTTACTGTCATCGGAAATGTTTCATTAGAATGGAAAAAGAACACTGCTTAAGTGTCTATATGCATCATGCAAAATAAAGAACCTGGAAGCATATGTGATATAGCATCATGCATTCCCCAAGGAATCTATTTACTCTTGAAGAGCCCATTCTTACAGCTATTGAAACTCATGGCATGAACTCCTTAAATCAAGGAGAAAGTCTAGTTGTTTGCTTTGCAATGTTTATGCCACCATCAATAAAAAAAAAGAAGGCTCTGTCCAGGGTGCAAGATTTCATTCAAGTGAATGAAAGTCATTTGGAGGGGGGAAATGTAAAACGAGGTATATAACAAACTACAGGTATGAAGAAAGCACCCAGACTGTTTTGAAAAACATCATAGGTATTTTACATATGCAACTGTTACATTCACCTGATTGTGGGTCAAGTTTTGTATAAACTATCTATAGCCTTTGCACCACCCCATTTATGCATTTCATACATTGGCTTCACTAGACGTCAGATCTATGGGCTGGAAGAAAGCATTGTTGTTCTGAGGACAGTTGCTGTGACAGACACAAGTGCTGATCAACATCACTGGCTTTTTCAGGGCTTTGCCCTGAGGACAGCGGAACTCCACTTGGACGGTTTTGGTGTTGTGCGGGGTACAGCACCGCCCGTCGCTGCAGACGCCACAGTACCGAGGTCTGTAGGTCTGCACGCTGCTGCAGTTCTTGTACTCAAAGCGAACAGCTTTCAGAGACTTCTTTGTTCGGACACACTTCTTCCCTTTCTGAAAGAAATACGAAGACAGAGAGGAGTTAAAAATTGGCATCTAGGGATCTGAGAGCTGTTGTCTTGGCTTGGTTCAATGGCAGCAAGACTGCACTTACTTCAGCAGCTGCTTACAGGTAATTCCTGCAAGATCTGCCCTTTGACACCGGTGTGTTATTGGGCCAGTAATGAAAGACTTATTAAAACCCACTTTTTATACTCTGAGACAAGCCAAACCAACATTCATTATGTAACTATAACTTAGTGGAAAACTCAGGCTAAGGTAGTTACATCAGAGAATCAGGAAGCCAAGTAAGTTATAGGACTAGATTCAGAGGAAAAAAAGCTGGCTAAGCCAAACCTCAAAAGTCACAGCCCATTCTTATGGCCCAAGGCAGAATCAGCTTTGTCCATGTTATTAACAGATGGCTAACTTGTCCTTGAAAGGGACAAAAACTCTGTATCTGCCCCACACAACCCTATTCTTACACTATTCTTACTGACTGGGAGGTTTTCTCTCATGTCAATTTTTATGCAGCCTATAAAGTTACAATTTCATTTTCTCTTTCCAATGAACTCGGATCAGGCTGCAATACCTAAACACAGTTCCAAGAACACTCTCTGTTATCTCCTTGCCTTCAGAGGAAGTTGTGCTAAATCAATTCTTCCCAAGCAGAACATGCTTTCTAGACCTCTGACCATCCTTGTTAGTCTGACCAACTCTTCCCAAATGTTTCATATTCATTTCAAAACAGTATTTAAAACTGCACAGACTATTCTGAGAAGGCCTTAGCAGTGTTTCCAACACTTCTGAACATTACATAAAGTGATGGTCCACTCACCTAGCTACATGCTGCTCTCCCTAACAGTAACACCTGTACAGCGTGCAGCAGCACCAAGAAAGTCAGCTACCTTAGATACAGATTTATTGCACTTGCACTGTCACTGTTGCATTTACTTGTGGAAAAAGCATCATAAGGATTAAGATAAAACTTAATTTACCCAAATAGATATTGCAGTATTTCACACATTTTTGTGCAGTTCCAGACTAGAAATCTGACATATCTGCTCTGTCTTGATCTTTCTTATAAGCCCCCTTTAAGTACTGTGAGATGCAACTGGGTCTCTGGAGCCTTCTCTTCTCCAGGCTGAAGAACCCCAAGTCTCAGCCTCTCCTCATAGGAGAGGTGTTCCAGCCCTCTGATTACTTTTGTGGCCCTCCCTGAGACCCACTCTAACAGGCCCACGTCTTCCTTGTGCTAAGGACTCCAGAGCTGGACACAGTATTCCAGGTGGGGTCTTATCGGGGTGGAGTAGAGGGGCAGAATCACCTCACTCAACCTGCTGGAGGTGCTGCATAAAGCTGCTGAGCAAGCACTGCAAAAATACTGGGCTTGTAGCACACATGCTAAAGCATGTATTTATGTACACTTGGATCTAGAGTATTCTGGAGTATTCTAGACCATTAATATTGCAACCCTGGATTTACAGATGAAGCCTGGAGAAGAGGAGGCTCAGGGGAGACCTCATTGCTCTCTACAACTACCTGAAGGGTGGATGTAGCCAGGACGGGGTTGGTCTCTTCTCCCAGGCAATCAGCACCAGAACAAGAGGACACAGTCTCAAGCTGCATCAGGGCAAGTTTAGGCTCAAGGTGAGGAGAAAGTTCCTCACAGAGAGAGTTGTTAGCTGTTGGAATGGGCTGCCCAGGGAGGTGGTGGAGTCACCATCCCTGGAGGTGTTCAAGAGGGGACTGGACGTGGCACTTGGTGCCATGGTCTAGTCATGAGGTCTGTGGTGACAGGTTGGACTTGATGATCTTTGAGGTCTCTTCCAACCTTATTGAGTCTATGATTCTACAAACAGGACTCTGCTCTCCTGACATTCTTTTCAGCATACCTTATCAGATGGTTCTTCATTTTCACAAGGTCTTATCATGCAAAGCCGTGTCTGCTTCACCATCTCACATTGCTGATTTCTGTTGGTGACACGAGTGGAAAAGCCCATTCCACAGCTTTTGGAACAAGCACTCCACTCTGTTGTCTGCTCAATACAATTGGCACTCGAATCTGACACGTCTATCCCAAGTGTGGCCTCTTGTCTGTACGCTGGAGACAAAACATGGCAGAACTTCATTACAAGAAAAACTCATGTGAAAACCCAGTCTCTGACTGAGCACTACCAGATCTAGGAAGAAACAGAAGAGACAAAATAAAAAAATCCAAAACACATGCTTTTGGATTTAGTAATTTTTAAAGCTGTCTTTTTTCAGAGGCCTGGATGTCAACTTCCTACATCCAAAAATAAAAGTGCACATCGGTGTAATTTAGACTCAGTTCACTCCAAGTCCACAGCTGCCATTTTAAAACCTAGTTTAGAACTCTAGTAACTTTTTATTCCTTGCTCTTCCCACTGGAAATATGTCAGAATTCTGTTCTAAAGCTACATCATAAAAATATTTATATTAGGTATTACGTGAGAGAGGTTGAAAGATTTATCTAAACTAATAAAGGAAGTGAAGTCCTTTACTTTGAGTCATAAAGTCACTTGATCTTGTTGAGTATTGACAGACTGTAGCCAGAGTAATGTGAGGCAGGAAAGAAATAATCTCAAGGAGCTCAAAGCCATAGCCAACTCTAATCATGGTCCTGCCCACATGGCAGTGTGAAGTTGCATTAAGTAAGTACTGCTAACTGTATACTTTGCTTCAGTGACCACAGGAATACACAAAATCAGGCAACATAACTGAGCTCTGTCACATCTCCCTCCATTACATTCCTCTATAACAGCATTACTGCCTTTTGCAAGGTAAAGCTCCAAGACCTTGGCCTCCCAAGAGGGATGACCATAGCAGAAAGAATGATGATAATCCATCTGTAGCATTTTACAGACTAACCTGTCCCTGACAAGCAAATCAAAGGCAAAATAGTAGAAAGGTGGGTAGCTTTTTGTTTATACCTTGTATGTGTTACAACTGACACTTCAAAGCACTTTGACAAGCTATTAGAGCATTTCTTTTTGGATCTTTCCTTAAGAGTTTTTCAAATGGATTAGTGGAGTTTCAGCATAACTAACTGCTTAAAATCACAAAGAGCAGTGACTGGAAGAAAACGCAGTGCCTTCAACTCTCAGTAAAAGCAGCTTATGAAAATTCATGTTGAACTAATAGTGTCATTTGAAGGGGATGGAGGCAAAATTCAGTAAGAAAACAGGGAGAGATACTGCCTACCTTTACTTTTTCAATTAAAAAAGTAGTTTATGAGTTCTGCCTTTTCCAATGGGATAGTTGGGGTTTTTTAGGTTCACTCACTAAATTTGTAAGTACTATGTCATCCTTTTGTTGCCAACAACGATGTGAGCTCTAGCATAGACAGGCAAGAATGTGTTGGCATTTTAGCTACCAGGCTGACCTCTTGTAATGGCTGGGGAATTTAAGGGGGGGAAAAAGTCTTTTGTAGACTAAACTGTTAGAATAATATTTATAATTCAACATACTCTTGCAGAGCAACTACTAACACTGCAGCTTTGATCTAGGGGAGGATTAGAGGATTATGAGCTTGCCCCTGTTTTATTCCACTACCCTGCATCAGATAAGCAGCAGTTTCAGAACCAGGAACTAAGTCAACTACCTTTTAAAACCGCTATGCACATTCATCCTCAGAATATCTATTCTTTTACCTCTAGAGCTCTGCCTTTATTCATAACCACTGTATATCTAACTAGTGACTGTAGATGAGAAGAAAAAAAAAAGAAGAGAAGGAAAAAACAGCTGCGCAAAGTAATGTGCCTTAGATTTGGCAACTCCATGGACATTTCCAGTATGATATCACCTTCTTCTCACAAAAACTGTGATAATTAGTTTCCTCACCAGCCATTGCAAAACCTCCCAAAATCGCTTCATCTTTTGGGTCGCAGATCCACTTCTCACAGCACTCTCCAGGGACTTCCACTTTTCTGGGAAATGGGCAGTCAGGGCCAGGGAGCAGCAAATCCAGGTTACAGCGGGGCAGGCAGCCAATCTGTCCGTCTCGGCAGGTGCATTGGTACTTGCAGCTAGGCTGGAACGTCTCCCCACTGCGATAAATCATCCCATCAAACACGCAGTTGTCTCCCTCCAGCACTAGTGAGCAAAGTGAATGCACATCACTGAAACAGAGCGGTCACGGCATCCTCCCGATGCCTCTCAGCGAGCCTCCTCTCAGGCTCTGAGCCGTCTACACCTGACACCCCTCCGGCACGCCGCAGCGCAGGGCGTCCTAAGAGGGAGAAGCTGGGACGCTCACTCCCAGCGGACAGCATAGCGGGGCGCGGCCCGGTGAGTCTCCTCGCCGCCCCGGGGAGCGCTGTCCCAAGCAGAGCACGCCCTGCCGGCCTCCCATCCCCGACGCCCCCGGCCCACCGCTCGCCGTCACTTACCCATGCAGATGCCTGTGGCCCCTCCACCGTCTTCAGGGCCGCGGTCGCAGTAGAGGCCGCTGCTCTCGTCGCAGGGCAGCAGCAGGGAGCAGCTCTCGCCGCGCTGCCGGGCGCATACCAGGCAGCAGGAGCAGCCGTCCAGCACGGCGGGCACTCCCGGGGCGCACCGCGGCGGCTCGGCCGGGCAGCGCTCGCCGCAGGGCCGGGAACACTCCGGCTCCCGGCCGCTCACCTGCGGGGACAAAGTGGCCCCGAGGGCCAGGTCACGGGGCCGGCCCGGCCGCCGGCTCTCCCCGGCCGCCGGCCCCTCCGGGCGTCCCGCACTTGCCTCGCACAGCCGGAGGAGGAGGAGGAGCAGAGCGGGCAGGCCCTGCCCGCCGCTCGTCGCCATGGTCCCGGCCGCCACCTCCCGTCGCGCCCCTCGCCTCTGTCAGCAGAGCCATTGCAGCCGCTTATATAGAAGCCGTTGGGGACCCCCCTCCGCCCCCATAAACCCTACCCGCCCGCGGACAGCGCGGTCCGGAGGCGGGGAGCTGGAGCCGGGCCGGGCGCTCTGCTTCCCTTGCTCCTCCCGCCCCTCCCGCCACCTGCCCCGGCGACTCTGAGCCGCTACCCCCGCCCCGACGGGTCCGCACAACACTGCCCGGCCGAGCTCTGGGCGGCACAGTCGGTAGCGGTGCTCCGGAGGTATTACATGGGGACGGGACCGGAGCCCCGACGGCAGCGCTGGCCGCTTCTCGGGGCTTGGACCATACGAGAGCCTGAAGTCGGGCGCTCCTCTGGACGGGGCTTGTCTCCCGCAAGTCGTTCCTAAGGCCCCCCTGTGTGCATGCCAGCATCTCCCACACGAGTTATGCTGTTCGTTATAAATTGTAGGGAAACAGGATGCTTCCTCCCAGCTGATTCAGGTCTGCCCCACTGTGTCTGGCATGATCAGTATGGTTAGGCAGTTTGCATTGCAAACCCAAAGGCGAGCACATCTCAGGGCTGTACTGCTTCTGCTCTCAGGTTTCTTGAGCTTGGTGGTCATTACAGGGGCTGCAAATGGACCCCATGAAGAAAAGGGCTTGTGTCAGTGGGTGTGCTCCTCCATAAACTCTTCAGCTTCAAGTCATTACCAGAGGGGTGCAAATATGTCAGCTGGTGGGAAACAGAAATTATACAGAGAGCACTCCACACTCCGTGCACCTTGGTCAGTTGGAACAGTTGCAGACTCCCCAGAGTTCACATGGTATGTGCAACCATGGGAGATGCAGAGCTGACATGTTAGGCCTTAGGAGTGCTTTGGAGAAGTAGCTCCAATGCTCTGTGCTCTGCAGTTATTTTAGTGTGTGTGGGACACATTTAGGCCAAGTGTGAGGGAGACTAAACCTGTTAACAGGTTTTACTTGTCAGGAATTGCCTTCTGCCCAAGGAGGGCTTTCTTTGGTCTTGCGATGATACAGATATTCTCTCTTCCTGGTTGTCTGGGGTAGATGGTATGTGCTGGATTCTGTTGTGGCTTGTTAGAGAGAAAATATTTGCAAAATAAACAGAAGTTGTAGACAGACTAGTGAAAACAAGATGCCTTTTAAGCTTAAGACATGACACAGACAAGACATGTCCAGAGAAGGGAAATGAGGCTGGTGAGAGATCTTGAGTACAAGTCCTATGAGGAGAGATTGAGGGACCTGGGGTTGTTTAGTCTGCAGAAGAGGAGGCTCAGGGGAGACCTTATTGCTGTCTACAACTACCTGAAAGGAGGTTGTAGACAGGTTGGGGTTGGTCTCTTCTCCCAGGCAACCAGCACCAGACCAAGAGGACGCAGTCTCAAGCTGCACCAGGGGAAGTTTAGGCTCAAGGTGAGGAGAAAGTTCTTCATAGCAAGAGTAATTGGCCAACGGAATGTGATGCTCACGGAGGTGGTAGAGTCACTATCCCTGCAGGTATTCAAAAAAAGATTGGATGTGGCACTTGGAACCATGGTTCAGTTGTCATGAGGTGTTAGGTATTAGGTAATAGGTTGGACTTGATGATCTCTGAGGTCTTTTCCAACCTGGTTGATTCTGCGACTTAAGTCCCTCCAAAGTATGCATAATTTGGAGTCCATTGGAACTGCCAGTTCTAGTGCGCTACTTCATTTTCCTGACAGTAAATCTTTTGGTCTGTGCTTGGTTTACAACATTTTTAAGGGTGATACACTTTTCTTGTCATATAGAAGTACACAGAGTAAAAGAATGATCTGATGGAGGGCTTTCCTGCTGGCTCAGCTGGGACTGAATAGCAATTTTTTCATGATATAAAATTAGTAGGTACAAATAAATATTTTCATTTCTCTGGTTTATGTGGTTGGTTGGTCTGTTTTGTTATTTTCTTTTCCATTCTTTGTGTATGACAAGTGACACAATGTTTAGAGAATATCATTGTCATAAATACTTGATCAGTTTCTTTCTCTTTCTGCTCCTTTGTCCTACCATATTTTTACTGGTACAAGTGCAAGGTGGATCATTCACCTCTTGCCCTGCATTCTCATAAATTAATGCTCTCTCTGCTAGTCTGCCTCACAAACCACAATCTTTTTCTGGAAAATACTGTAATTTGGGATTTTTATCTGGCCTTTCTCAGCCTAGGTGACAGCTGTAATTTCCTAACATCTTTTGGGGCTGTTAATGTTGCACATGACCTGACTATAGAAGAAACAAAAATTGCATAAACACACCAGGTAAATTCATAATGGCAGTGATATTATCAGCTTTCTGTACACATTGACATATCGATAGCAAGCCATCACACTTGGTAACAAATGGCATTGGTTCCTCCCTCAACATATGGTAGCAGCATAAGAGGTTCTTCAGCCACAGATGAAATGTCTATAACTCCAACAGTCCTACCTGTCAGAGCTGGTAGAGAGGCTGGATAAAAAATCGTGAAGTGTTAATCATGTTGTTCGCTTGAATGTCTGGGCACGTAACTACTATTTAGGATCATCCTTATGGTCATTCTCACCTAGCCTAAGCCATTCAAATCAGTGATTAACACTGTTAACTCTGTCACAGTCTCAAGCTGCACCAGGGGAGGTTTAGGCCAGATGTTAAGAAGAAGTTCCTCATGGAGAGAGTGATTGGCCAGTGGAATGGGCTGCCTGGGGAGGTGGTGGAGTCACCTTCACTGGAGGTGTTTAGGAGACTGGATGGGATGCTTGGTGCCATGGTTTAGTTGATTAGATGATGTTGGATGATAGGTTGGACTCAATGATCTCAAAGGTCTCTTCCAACCTGGTCTGGTCTGGTCTGGTCTGGTCTATTCTATTCTATTCTATTCTATTCTATTCTATTCTATTCTATTCTATTCTAGTCCATTCCATTTCATTCCATTCCATTCCATTCTTTGAAGCAGGATTTAATATCTAATTATATTTAATGACACTTTTATCAGAATCAATTACCTTGAGTTGATCATGAAGGTTATTTTGAGTTGAGATTAAAAATGAATTCTCCTTTTGCCTATAGAAGAATTCTGCTACTTTCTGTCTTTCACAGTGTTTTGGGTGGTGTTCCACATTATTCCATTAGGCCTGTGTAATTACACTGTTGGTTTTGCAATACTTAAAGAGTTGTGCAAGTGACAGCAGTTTGGATTATTATTTTCTTTGAGATACGCCTCTTGTGACATACAAAAAAGAACAGTTTTGCCAAAGTGGAAATATGGAAAGAAATGTGTTGGAAGCAAAATATTTTAGATTTTTTAATGTTTTATTTTTTTGTTTTTAAAGAATTGCATACAACTGGAGAAAGCTTTGGAATGAACTAATATTTCACTTTAAATTGAAACATAGTTTGGAAAATGTCAGCATTAATTATGTAGGGCTGGGGAGTTGCATCACTTGACTCCAGACAGTTCTCTGTACTCAAAAGAACTTCACAAAATGTTCCAGTTCACTCCAATTTGCATGCTCCACCAAAAGAGTTCCATAAGATTCTTTCCTCCAGCCCTATTTAATCTCTGGAGCCTGCTGGGAACACTTAGAGCACAATTCACCAGGTGAAGTAGCTGCATATGGCTTTGTTATTTTGGGGAACGTAAGAAGAACTGTCGGTTTTTCAGAAAGCTTCTGTTATTAGTTGCTCATTTTTAGTTTATTGTCAAAATGCTATGGTGGGAAGCAAGAAAATTCATCCTATGTGCAGGGGGAAGTGTTTGTTGTGGTTTCATGCTGAGATTTTTCAAAGTATCACAGTATCACAGTATAACCAAGGTTGAAAGAGACCTCGAGGATCATCAAGTCCAACCTATCAACACAGACCTCATGACTAGACCATGGCACCAAGTGCCACGTCCAATCCCCTCTTGAACACCTCCAGGGATGGTGACTCCACCACCTCCCTGGGCAGCACATTCCAATGATGAACAACTCGCTCGGTGAAGAACTTCCTCCTCACCTCGAGTCTAAACCTCCTCTGGCGCAGCTTGAGACTGTGTCCCCTTGTTCTGGTGCTGGTTGCCTGGGAGAAGAGACCAACCCCTTCCTGGCTACAACCACCTTTCAGGTAGTTGTAGAGGGCAATGTGGTCACCCCTGAGCCTCCTTTTCTCCAGGCTAAACAATCCCAGCTCCCTCAGCCTCTCCTCATAGGGCTTATGCTCAGGGCCTCTCCCCAGCCTTGTTGCCCTTCTCTGGACACGTTCAAGTGTCTCAATGTCCTTCTTAAACTGAGGGGCCCAGAACTGGACACAGTACTCAAGGTGCAGCCTAACCAATGCAGAGTACAGGGGCACAATGACTTCCCTGCTCCTGCTGGCCACACTATTCTTAGTGCAGGCCAGGATGCCATTGGCCTTCATGTGAGAGCCAAAAAGCAGAAACAGTGTCCATATGGGTGCAAATAAAAGGGTAGGAATGGCTCATGTCCACACTACCAAGGCTGTCATTTTTTAGAGTAGCTAACTCTGTACACACTAACTTAATTCTAATTACGTACATACATACACACACACACACATCCCCTGCAATTCTCTGTACTCTTACAGCCATAATGCTTAACTGTTTCTTTGGAGAGGGCAAGATGACCAAACAAAGTACTTAAAGGTACATAATGGCTGTGTTGCAGCCCACCAAAATCATGGTTTCATATAAGGAATCTCAATGTAGGTGTTGCATGCCATGGGATTTGGTGTGGATACGTGCTGCTGTTCAACATGGCAGTGGGTGTGCATATCCAGGAATGTGTACTGCGCATGTTCTGCAGGGTTGATATCTACTATGCTGGGAAATAAAGAAGTGAGACTTGTGCCAGAAAAGGATCATTATAGTCATGATTAATTAATTAATGCATTAACTATTCTGCTCTTGCTATAACTGGTATGGTCTTTATCCGCTTATTTCATCTGATTTAAAAGTTTACTAGCCCTAGGTATAAAATTGTGCGTTGTATCTGAATTTGCCAGACTGAAATTGCTGAGAATCTAAGTCGGGTGCATTTTACAGCATGAGATCATAACAGACAAACAGAATTTAGGATTTTTCCCTTTCTTTATTCACTGAGTGAAACTTATTTTGGTGCAGAGGGCCATTAAGGTCCTGGAGGAACTTATCACCTAATTTCTACTTTAAGAGCTTCAGTAAAAGATGTGTGGATAGGTCATGTGGAACATATGGGGATTTCTGGCTCTTCATGGATGAAACAGCTATTAAATTATTGCCTCTTGGATTGCTTTTGAGAATAAAAATATCTACATGAGGGCTGGAAGAAGAGGCTGGCAATTTGAAGAACGTAAGGGTGGTAAAATGAGTGTTCTGCAATCAGAAAGTGAGTTCATCAGAGTGGGATTTCCCCATCTTTTTTTTCTTCTCTGTTCTTCAGAGCATGTCCAAGAGAAAGTGGTATGGCTGCTGAGATGCTAATTCAGCTAATAGACAGGTCCTGGCATCTCCAAGTAAGTGTTGTTACCAATGGCATGATTTAGGGATGGCCTTTGTGTCTGTTTCCCATATCCTCGCTGGTCCCTGCCAAGTGCTGAATAATCTGGTCATAAGTAATGAAAACATATTTTATAGTTCTTTCATTTCATTTTCCAATATGCTTTTGTCATACTCTTTTGAGGCCGTAAGTGAAAAAGAAAAAGCTTGGGAGGAAAAACAGTGCCGGCTGGGTGGGCTTAAACCACAACAAGTGGTCAATTAATTCCTTTTTAAACTTTGCTTGTGTGCAGCTTTTACTTTACCTATTAAACTGGCTTTATCTTAACCCACAAGTCTTTTCATTTTTATTATTCAAGCCTCATCCCGCTGCAGGAGGAGTGAGAGAGCAGCTGTGTGGAGCTTAGTTGTCAGCTGGGGTTAAACCATTGACACGCAGTCAGTAATAAATCTGCATTTTCTCCATCATCTGTTCTGAGTTCCTGCACTGTCCCTGAGTAATACATTTTGGGCGGCTGGCAAGCTGGATGCCCTTCCAGGGAACTATTCCCTTCCATAGTTCCTGGATCAATTGTCTGATCTTCTCAAAAATCTCCTGCTGTTTCCATAAATTAGGGCTTAAAAATACCCATAAGGAAATACTGAAAATTTGGCCTTGTTGTGACAGCCAAGCCTTTACTGCTGGCACTCCAAGGAGATTTTTTTTTCTACTGTAGACAGCCATATGATATCAGCATAGCATACCATCTAACTGCATGTACTGATTCTTGCCAAAGGAAACATGCTGAATTGAGCTTCACCCACCCAGAGGAGTCACAGAGTCCGAGTACTTTATCAGCCATCCTGCTAAGAAATCGAAGACTTGAGAGATGGAAGAAATGATTGGTCATCTAATCTCTTTTTCTGTTTTTGCTAGTCTGGTTGTCAGGGAGATGCTGTATTAAAAGGAGTGGTCCACATACTCGCTTCTCTTATAAGCTGCCTCATTGTAAAAACAGCATTTAAAAATAGAGTTTAAAAATGCTTGTGGACTGAAAATGTTATTGTGTCATTGTTTAGCCAAGCTCAGATAATTTAATACTTTCAATATTCCTTGTAAATGATCTGTTCAGGCTTTTTGTCTGTGTCTCTCTAAATTCTATCCTGGTTTTCCTACTGAAATCCATAGAGCAGAAAAAGTCTATTCAGATCAGCATGACTTTTCTTCTTCTTTTTTGTTTTAAATCAAAGGCAGAGTCTTGTTTGTAGAGAATGATTTAAGACACTTCATTCCATTTTCCCATTTTTCTTTCTTTGGTCCCTCTAAAAATCTTCCAGGACAGACTCTCTCAGTTTTCCCTTTTGTGGGAAGCTGGATACGAATTTAAATAACTTCCCCCCCCACCCCATGCTTTTCCTCTTGGGACACATGTGCTTGCTGATCCATGTGCTTCTAAACTGTTCACTGAAGTTAGCATGGCACTCACTTGCTCTGTAACCATTAAGGATTTCAAGGAATGGGCAGAAGATTCAGAGGTCAATGGGTAAAGTGTGGGATTATTGTTAGCCTTCTTGCCAAAGAAGAGTTTTAAGAGGGTTGCAGGAGGTCGTGGAAGAGGTGTGGTCCTATGCCATAGGAAAGGGATGCTCCATTCCTGATTGGGCTTCAACATGATAGTATGTACCATATGGTGCATAGGAATATGGGGTTTGCTCACAACTGATACTCAGGCTTCAATATGTGAAATCTTCCTGTGGAACAAGCGTAGCTGCTGCTACTAGTGTAGCTGAGAACACCGTTGACCAGGAAACCTATGCCTAGGAAGTAAGACAGAAACATTTGGTCAACAAATAGCTATTCACTTTTTTGTTCAATGAAAAGACAAGCAACTTCTTCCAGGCTGCTTGCTACCTGTGCACAACTAGATTTTCCTGTGTGGCAGGCTGAAAAGAAGGAAAAAAAACCCACACCAAACAGGAGAGAGGAAGTGAGGATAGTAAAGCAAAGCAGAGTTGTGCTCTGGTCTGTTCCCCTTCATTTGACTGCTGTGCTCTTTAATCTCCGCAGCAGCTCATATAGGTGTTAAGAATGGAAAAGAGTGTTGGTGTCTCCTGCCTACTGACACCCATTTGTCCTTCAGTACCGATGCCAGGCAATTATAAATGGTTGTAAAGTTCTTTTAGTTCATAAAAATTTCCAGAAATATTTACTTCAGTATAGCTTTTCAGTTTAAATGCTGTGCAAACAGCAGACTAGGTATGTGAAATCCATGGCTACAGAAGTATGTTTTCAAAGTCTGCAAGTTCCTTCCTCTTGCCAAGAAGAGAGGAAAAATTTTATAAACTGGAAACAGAAATAAAAGGAGGTCAGGGACAAACCAGGAGAAAGGAAAAGAGAAGGCAAGCAGAAAAAGAAAAAAAGAGACCTATGTTATATTAATATGTGCAACTTTTAAACCAGTTGTTATAGCATTGAAATCCTTGTATCTAAAACTGGTCAGGACAAAACCAGAGGCTAACACTAGGATCTTAGCAAGTTAAGTGAAGCAAATTTTAAAACTTAGTGCTTGGTAGAAGCAGTTCACTGATACAGTGCATGTGAGAATTATTAACGAATAACTACATTATCTATTTTTAAGAATTATATTTGTTGTAGATTCCTAGAATACTATGTGGCAGGCACAATACAGATAGAGATAAAAGACACAATCCCTTATCCTGAAAACTTTGAAACTAATACAATGGAATGGAGTGGAGTGGAGTGGAGTGGAGTGGAGTGGAGTGGAGTGGAGTGGAGTGGAGAAGAGTAGAGTAGACTAGAGTAGAGTAGTGTAGAGTAGAGTAGTGTAGAGTAGAGTAGAGTAGTGTAGAGTAGAGTAGAGTGGAGTAGAGTAGAGTAGAGTAGAGTAGAATTAACCAGGTTGGAAGAGACCTTTGAGACCATCGAGTCCAACCTATCATCCAATATTATCTAATCAACTAAACCATGGCACCAAGCACACCATCCAGTCTCTTCCTAAACACCTCCAGTGATGGTGACTCCACCACCTCCCTGGGCAGCCCATTCCAGTGGCCAATCACTCTTTCTGTGAAGAACTTCTTCCTAACATCCAGCCTGAACCTCCCCTGGTGCAGCTTGAGACTGTGTCCTCTTGGTCTGGTGCTAGTTGCCTGGGAGAAGAGACCAGCCCTCACCTGTCTACAACCTCCCTTCAGGTATTTGTAGAGATCAATAAGGTCTCCCCTGAGCCTCCTCTTCTCCAGGCCTAAGCAAACCCCAGCTCCCTCAGCCTCTCCTCACAGGGCTTGTGCTCCAAACCCCTCACCAGCTTTATTGCCCTTACATTAACAGCCTTACATCATTATAAGCATAATGTTGGTGGAAGCTGAAAGCAGAAGTTATCGTAACTATGATTATACCGAGTACTGTTTGCAAGACATTATTAAACTGGAGAACCTCCCCTATGGGGACAGGCTGAAAGTGTTCAGGCTATCCAGTCTGAAGAAAAGAAGTCTCCTGAGGGATCTTACAGTGGCCTTCCAGTCATTTACAGTAATTTTTATTCTTTTAATGTTTAACAGAAAAATAATAAGCATTAATAATTTTTGGTATGATTACCAGATTGAATTCAAAACTGGATTTTGGTCATGTCTGATGCTCCTGCTTAGCTAATTATAATGACGATGAAGGAATATACTATTTTGTTCGTGGGAGAGCCTCTAGTTCAGCATCCATGGAACATGCAACGATATCACAGATACCTTTGCAAGAAATGGTATCATGACTAGCAGTGTCGAAACAGAGACCAGAGATCAAAGGAGGGGGAGGCAACTGAAGGAGGTGAGCACATAGCCTGCTCAGTAGTGAAAATTCTGTACTCTCTCTGATACAGCAAATATTCAGGAACGTTCAAATTCTGTCTTTTACTAAAGAAAGTCATGGGGTCTAGTCATGGGGGCTGTGTTGATAGGTTGGACTCGATGATCCTTGAGGTCCTTTCCCACCTAAGTTATACTGTGATACTGTGATACTGTGATAAAGGAGCAGAAGCTCCTCTTGTGGAACCTCAGTGAATTCTTTTTTTAAAATACAAGGTATTAAAATCCTTTAAAACAAGGTATTAAAACATTCATAATTATGCTAAATATGAAGGGAGAAACATCTCATCTTCAACTAGTAAGGAGTTTGTCCTGCAGAAAGAGTGAAAAACAGCTCCCTAGAGTGGTTCAAAGTCAGTGGCTTGCTTAATGTGTTTTACACTTCGCTCAGCTTTCAGCCATGGATGTGAGAAAGAAGGTATGTGAGTGTTCATCTGTGTTTTCATAGTGAGTAAGCTCAGTGCTATTTCACCTAGACATTTTTGTACTCTGGTATGGGTGGAAAGTTGTCAAGGTCTGCTAGGCTTCAAAGATCCGCAGCTTAATATAAGCGACTCACTATCTGGAGCATTAACCTGCTGCAACACCACCTGATCTCCTTGGGGAGATTTTTCTTGGGTTTCTTTGTCTTTAGTGCCTAGAAAGCAAGATTTGGATACGTTAAAGGAATAATGAAAGGAGACATGACAGTCAAGGAATAAAGTACTGCAGGCGAAGCCTAAATATACCTGCCTAGATTTCAGCAGTTCACTATAGTGAAAAGATGACTTTGTTTAAAGACACCTTGTTTCATCACTGGAACAAGGTGAACTTGCACTTGGAGAAAATAAAAAAGATAAGTTACTGGAAGATATAGTCCTCATATATACTTAATGCAATGTAAGGTTCATATCATTTGTTGAACAAAAGCCCTCCTTATATTGAGATAGGTGTCACAAATCTACTTCCAAGTGTATTCTCATTTTTTACTTTAGGTGATTTTTTTTCTGTGTTCAAAAGCCATCTCATTTTTCTTGGCTTTTGTGTAATATGATGGAGTGGTAAATTTGGGCTAGGTTTCAGAGTAGAAGCCTTGGTAACCTGTCTCCTATCTCCTTCCTTTAAACATATGCAGTGATCCAAAATTAGATCCACCTGAGCATTTTCACTGCCCCAGATGTGGTAGTGCTGTGGCTGCCCAGCTGCCTAGGAATTCCAGGAACAAGACACAGGATCTCCCATAAACATTCTTTTATTCAGAGAGGTTTTTATATGACAATATTTTTCAATTCCCTGTGTTAGTTCAATTCTGTCAGCTCAGTTTTTGATTTTGCATTGAGGAGAACCCAAAACCATTATTTTTTTTTCCTCCAAGTAAAAATATGCTATTTCTCACACAGAGTATACAGTGGAGTGGATATTTTGATAGCTTTGTAAAATGCCAGTGCTTGATTTCATACAGGAGAAAATTTTTCTGTGAAATTAAAGAACCTGCTTTGCAAGTCGCAGGATGAAGCTGTATGGACTTAAAGCTCAGCTACCTTAAGTATATTATTTTATAACAACTGCCAGTTTTTAACAGGAACAACAGCAAACAATATAAATATGTTATACTTGAAATTGCTTCTACAGCATGCAGTTATTGGGAGAAATCTTTTTCTTCTTTTAAATTACACTAAGTTCTGCTTTTCCCCATATGAGTTCCAAAACTTGGAATAGTGTGCTTGAAACACCAGTGGTTTTAAGGTCCTCACATTGTAGGTTTCCAAATTAACCAAGATTTTTCATAACCTGTTTTGTTCTTTCTGTTCTTCAGATTTTAACTTTACCCAAACTGACAATTATTGTATTATTTTTTTCAGAGTGCTTCTATTGAAGTAGTTTTATGGGGGAACAATGGATGAAGTGTTCTTATATGTTACTGTGAATGTTTTGGGCATCCAAATCTCACTTTCAGTTTCAAAGCTGATTGAAAATTTTAGATATGGAAATCTTCTATATCTGTCCTGTGGATTTAATGCTGCTTGCAATGAAGTCAGTACTGGTTCTCTTCCAAATTTCAGTGTGAGTGCTTTGGCCAGAATTAGCCTAAGGTATGGAGCTTAACATCTTGGTCACCCGTGTTAACATGGAGATCTCTGCCACAGAGGAAGAGACAGGCTTTTGTGGAAACAAAAGAATGACATACATGAACCTAGAGGAAGAAGAAGGAAAAAAAGTAAGGAAAAGGAGATTAAGAATAAGGGAAGACAAAATGAAGGGCAATGAGGAGCATCAACCTAGCTCATCAGTTGTTTTGCTAACATGCAACTGTTTGGGTGCTGTTGGGAAGCCCTTTCCTAGAGTCAGCATGAAATCCCTCCAGCAAAGGGCTTCATTGAGCATGTCCTTTGTGCTGGCTGACTTGCTTCTGTGTGATCCAAACCACTGAAGTGTAGATGAGGGGAAGAGGTGGAGATGCCAAATATTGAGGTGCAGCTGTCTGAATTTTCCATATAAAAGTCAGCAAAGCAGAGATGGACACATTTTGTAAAGCTCCATACAGTTTCCAAAAGAAGGTCATAGAATAAAAACAAAAACATCCCAAACCACTTATAAATAATTGCTGGATTGGACTTGGAGGTTCTTTCTTACCTGACAGATGGCAAGCTCGGTGCATTTGCTGTTCTGGGGAAAATCTGCCTCTCTCCTCACCAGCCAAGGAGATTATAGTTCATAGTCAGTAACCGCATTTATTAATTAAGTACTTTAACCTAATTAAGGCTAAAAATATCTTCATTAGCTTTTTCCTTCTCAGGATTCAGGAATTTTGTAATTCTTTGATCAACTTCATGACCTCTCTTCATGTTTTCTTTCTTCTTTCCTAACTGACTTTTCAGTCATATTAGATTTCATTTAAAAATATTGCTTTCCTGAATTCTTTGACTTTCTGCTTTTCTTGTTTCATACCAGTCCTGTCTCCACTCCCACTCTGAGTCTTATCCAATACCTGCTGATGTTAATAGAAAAAAATTCCGTCAAAATCAGCAGATTTGGGGCAGGCTTGTTCTCTAGGGTATTAAATAACAGTAGGTAGGAGGCACATATGTGAAGCACAAGTATTAGACCAAGGGGAAAATCCTGACTTTTCCAGACTTCCTATGATCCTGACCAAATCACTTAAAATCTTGGCACCCCGAGGTCCTTCAGCTCTCATACTAGTGATGGTGCTCACCAATATAGAGCAATTAAGATCTTACTAATAAAAAGAGTTATATAACTTGTGGGCAATATTGTTCCTCCTGAGGATTGTCCCATAGCATGGCCTAAGAAACTGAAAGTTTCCTAATTATTATGTTGAGCTCTTCTGAGCACAGAAGAGTTTCTGAAAGTTGCTGTGTTGCATTGCTTTTTGGATTAGACATTATACAACAATTAGCTGAAGTCCAGGTTTGTGGCCTGCCAACATTTCAAGAGCCTCTGCTCTAGGGAAAAAGTAGTCTGATACTGGTGTGGGGAAGGGAGTGAGGGGTAATGCTGATAGATGTCCCAAGGTGAGGTCAGATAGCAAAAGACAAAAAAAAGGTTGATAGTGGTTTGGAGACAATTTATGCATCAACTTCAAGTAAGAAACCAAGTTACTTTTTCCCTATGATGGTGATGGTTGTATAGAGATGTATCACAGCATAGCTTACAGAGCTGCACAGACCTCCCCAAGATAGCTCTGGAGCTGGAAGGAGTTGATCTCTGGATCCATCCGCTTTTCAACCTGCTGGATCTTCCATACAAATCTAGCACCAGCTCCTTGTTTTCCCCAGCACAATGATCTCAATTCAACAAGAAAGCCCCTCACAGATCTTTGAGTCTTCAATTGTTCAGGGCAAGGAAGTATTCTATAATGTCATTATCAGAAGGTGGCAAAAGAAAAAGCCAAGACTTTGACAAGAAAATGCCAAAATCAATTTGCTGCTCAAGAGATGTTATTAGAGTCCAGGTATCCATTGCAATTCTTTTACAAAAGGATGTTTGGTCACAGGAAATGCATTTATTTTCTCTCCAACCCTCCTCGTTTTGTTTTGTTTTGTTTTGGTTGATTTGTTTGTTTGTTTCCAAATGGTTTCTATTGGTAAGAATGCAAAGTAAAGCCAAGTGTCTCTTAAGGTATCTTTTCAACAAACTTCCAATCTGTAATGATGGCTCCAATTACCAAAATACTTAAAGGGCCTCTGAAAGTCAGACACTGCAGAAGAACTGGCCTGAAGAACTAGATTATAGTACATTTATGGAAACCTTTAGAACAGGTCCATAACAAAGGGGAGGGATAAAATCCTGCCTCTTTTTCTGCTAAACAATTCCTTTTGAGAATTCCATTGGAAGATGCATCTGAAGTTATTGTGGCACCTGCCTATAGCATTTGTCTTATTCTGCTCCAAGTTGCTTCTATCAGTTTAAAAAATAGAGTCTGAAGCTTTAGACTGTAGTAGAGCTGAAGCTCTACTAGATTCATTAACCAAAGTTTTTGAAGACCTCTTCTCCTACATCAGCCTTTTAGTGGATCTAATTGAAAATTTCTTGGAGTGATTCGTGGGGACCGCTTGTGGATAGCAGAGTGAAGGAAGCGTGCAGTTACTGGCTTAGGTGGAATGGGTTTACAGGAATCCAGGATAGGAACAGGTGGCTGATCTTTAAAAAAGTGTTTGGGATGTTGGGAGAAGGCAATCCTCCTTCTGAGAGGTATAAACAAGGGTGTGGATTCCAAAGTACAACAATCCAGGTATTCTGTTCACAGCAAGGCACATACTGTGTCTAGTGTTGGGCTCTGCCTTTGAAGAAACATAGACAACTGGAGGAAGATAAGATGACTTCTTTGACATTCTTTAAGCAAAGACAGACAAGGCTAGAGGCAGGTTAGTAGTCTTAAGTATGTGAAAGTTAGTGTAGTATCTCTAGTGAATAGGACAAGAAATTATCAGCCTGAATTACAGCACAGAAGAGTATGGATTAAGACGGGTATAAACTTTTTAACAGGAAGGATTGCAAGGCATTGTCTGAGTAAACTGACATTGCAGTCAGTGGTGTCTTCAGAAAAAAAGCTCTATTAGGCATTTATCTCCTTGTGTCGAGGCACTGCCTTCCTTACAGCTTGATCATACTTTTAAAGTTGTAACCAGAGAAAAGAGTAATAAAGTCTTTAACAGTTGTGGCAGGTTAAGTACAGAAATTAATGAGGAAGCAAAAATGGAGCAATACAGGGAAATCAAATGAAGATAAATACTAGGTTGTTGCATATTTTTCTAACACCTTTAATGCTCAAAGTGTCAAAGATTAAAGGTGAGAGGATATGTAACAGTAGGAGTCCAGGAGGAGAAAGGGACTTTGAAGAGGAAGATTCATTCTTGTGACTGAAGTGTAAGCAACTGATATTTGTCCACAAATGTGTTTTGTGACAGAGATACTTGGAAACATTAGACTGAATTCAGAAATACTGTACTTGCTGATTTTTCTCAAGAGGATGTGGCACTGCCTCAAGTTACTAAGCCTCTAGTTGTCATAGCTGCAATCACTACATCTTTCTGTTGCTTATTGCACAGATCCATGCTCTCAACTTTTGTGGCCTGTGCTTCTCTACCCAGTTTTGGCCACAATGCTACCTGTTGAATAACTTCATCATCAAAGCTGTAAACGCTGTAGATCTTCTTCAGTGTTGGATGAAAGCAAGGAGTGTGTATTCTTTTGAAGAATTTCATGCTAGGCTTGTGTGTTCACTGTATTGTGATTGATGAAGGTGCCAAGGTCCATTTGAGGGCATACTCATGAGAATTTTCATCCTTTCAATACACTAATTGAATTCAAAGGACATTTCTGCTCACTGTTTCTTCTTATCCATCTACAAGCTGTAAGAAACAAGGTAGGGATGAATTCTTTTGTTTGTACTGTTCTGAGAATGCATACATTAGCCAGAGCTAAGAACTTTAAAAGCATCAAACTGATCACTAAGAAAGGATTTTGTCACTTGTTTTATGCTTTATGTATTAAAACCTGACTCCTGATATAACCAAAAGATAAATCTTGCACCTTTTGTTTGCCCTGCCTGCCAGATGTCTCTCTAGCAACAGCTATACTGATAAGTGTGCTGTTGATGCAATTCTAACTGTATTGCTTGAAAATTATGAGTAGCAGATGTCTTTTTCATGGGAAATATTTTCTCTGGAAAAGTGTTCCTTTCAGTGCTTAGTAACTTCTGCTAAACAGTTTCATTCCACTTTGGCTATAGATTTATCATAGCAGAAATTATACCAGTGAAATAACAAGCTTAGTATTGAGGATATGTGTAATTAGCACCAGAACAAGAGGACACAGTGTCAAGCTGCACCAGGGGAGGTTTAGGCTGCATGTTAGGAAGAAGTTCTTCATAGAAAGAGAGATTGGCCATTGGAATGGGCTGCCCAGGGAGGTAGTGGAGTCACCATCACTGGAGGTGTTTAGGAAGAGACTGGATGGGGTACTTGTTGCCATGGTTTAGTTGATTAGATGGTATTAGATGATGGGTTGGACTCAATGATCTTGAAGGTCTCTTCCAACCTGGTCTGGTCTGGTCTATTCTATTCTATTCTATTCTATTCTATTCTATTCTATTCTATTCTATTCTATTCTATTCTATTCTATTCTATTCTATTCTATTCCATTCCATTCCATTCCATTCCATTCCATTCCATTCCATTCCATTCCATTCCATTCCATTCCAAGATCCTGAGAATGCTTATTTTCATCTGCTTCCATATCATTGCTTATTAATATCAGACGTAATCATGGTTTTGGAGTTAATTTTTATCTATTAGAATTACCATTTAGCAAATTTTAGTGAGCAATCCAGTGCTAAGTAACATTACATCAAAAATTTAATCAAAATCACTCCCTGATATATGTTTACCTTTTAATTCTGAGTATTTAATCTCTAGAAATGCATAATCCATAAAGAGAGAAGGTCACAAGGTAGTGGCAATTTAAGGCTGTAATATCCAGTGCAGGTGAGATGCTTCTGGTGAGGTCTGGAAATGGAGGCAGGTGATGTGCAGGATGAAAACAGGATGACAGCAAACTTTGCTTTACAAACCTTTTCTTGACAAGCTGTATAAGACAGATAGATATTTCCCTGCTTTTCATTTCAAAGTCTGATTAAAGGATTCAAAGGAAAAGGGAATAAATATTGAAATAAGATAAAACAAAATATGTTTTATACTCCCTTGTGAGTATTTTTTCCTCTGGCTCTGATTTTAACATTTTTTCCTGATGTTCTGTGTAGCAAAATGCCACTACCAGTTTGAAGAGAGACGAACTCATTCCCTTATGACACAGCAGCTATGACAACCTCTTTTATTTTTGCTTAATGGTGTGTTCAAGAATCTCAAATATTTCTGGTTTTGCTGTTTCAGGGACATGAAAGCAGCAGCTTCAATTGTATTGAAATATTATTCAGAACAGCTTAATACTTTGGGAGCATTTCTTGGCGTCGGTGTGCTTCCCCATATTTCTAGTGATAAATTGTCCACTAGACTTTGAAAAGTTAGTTTAAAACTCTTTTAATAGAGTCAGGTAAACTATACTCAGTAACACCATTTCAATGGGTGTGGAGACTAAATACTTGGTGGTGACTGTTAAAATGTTAATTTCTCCTTCATAAAAGTCAGAGAACAGCCCAACTCATCATGACCTGTGGTTTCCATTTGAATGACTGTTTATGATTGCCTGAATGCCTTCTGAATGGTTTTGGTAAAAGTGGTTCCAAATCATAAAAATCACCCTAATAAATGACACACTTATCAGCAAATTTCAGCAGTCAGAGGAAGGAATTTGCTGGACACAGTAGATAAAATTGTTTCTGAAAATAGAGCTAAAAAAGATTAGGCAAAACTATCATCTGCTCCCTCAAACATACAGTCTGGGGAAAACTTAATAAATCATAGGATCACAGGAAAAATCATGTTGGAGGGGAACTCAGGAGGTACCTATGCCAACCTTCTGCTCTGAGGTCAGACCAGATTGCTGAATGCTTTGAGCAAGTCCAGTCGGGGCTGAACCCTCCCCATCCTCAAGATGGAGGCTGCACAGCCTCTAGGTGATCTGCTCCAATGCCTGTCAGCGCTCTGGAAAAAAGTACTCCTCCTTCAGCATATGTCCAGAGTTCTCTCATCCATCCACCAGGCACAGCTGTGAAGAGTCTGGCTCCCTTACATTCTTGATGGCCTCCTCATGGGCATTGTTAGATCCCCCCAAAGCCATCTCTTCTTCAGACTGAACCAGCCCAGCTCTCTCAGCCCCTCCTCAGTGATGAGTGCTTCTGCATTAACCATCTCAGTGGCTCTCAACTGAACTTGCTCTAGTATGCCAATGTCTTTCTGGTGAGTCTCAAAACTGGATCTCAGTAACATATTTCAGACAGAAAATGATTGCTGTCTTCATCTTTCTCACTGTATAACAGAAGCTCATGAAGTCACCCTCTGAAACCTTCATAATGGAAATCAGGTCCTAGGCAGGCTTTGATTCCAGGTCTAGAGTAATGATTTATTTTATTCCCAAACTGATGTTTTTTCTTCCAGTTGTTACAGCTTTTTGGTGTTTGTTTTTTTGTTGTTGTTGTCATTGTTTGTTTGTTTGTTTGTTTCCTAAAGACCTGTTGATAAAATCAGAGTTCTCTCTAACAGTGATATTGAAAATGTCCATTTTCAATTTTGTTTTCATTATCCTGCATTTCTGATCCAAGTGTAAGTCTTGTTTTACATCAGCCCACCTTGAGAATGGAGATTTAAATTGGATGCTTCCACTCACAGAGGGTTTTTTAGAGAATCCTGAGCTGAGAATTTCCTGAGAATCCCACACAATGCCCATTTCCACCTGACAGTTTGCTGGAGAGAAGCTGGAATGAAGTGTGCTGTGAAGAGGAGATTCAGGATTGCCATCCTCTAGCCTTATAAATAATGAGGATCCATTCAGCAGCAACTATGTAAACAGCTTTTGAGTTGTCACTAGACAATGTGTTTATTCATTTCTCCTTATACTTCTGTCTAGTAGAGTCACGTTTTCACTTGACCATACCAGCTTACAAATCATTCTGTAAACTCAGCTGTCCCAGAAGCTGCACCTTCAGGAGAAAGAAGCAAGTGGTGGAGATCAGCTGTGTTTGCCTGCAGCTGTGGAGCGAGGCTTCTATTCCTGTGGTCTTGGAGTTCTGGTGTGGAGGGAGAGAGTGGGGACACTTTGGCTTCCACATTCTGGCAGTGGGGTGGAGGAATAGACATGCATACTCGAGGCTCATCCTGGCACAGAATGGTGTCGTGTCCAGGTTTTAATCTAGAGTCAGATCAGACCGCTGCATCCTTGACCCTGCTTTATTCACCTGGCTTTGGTAGGTATGATTTCTAGATGACAAAATGACAAGACTGTGGAACAGAAATGGAAAATAACTGCCATCACATATATACAGGTCAATGTTAGTTTCAGTTCAACAGCCCTTAGTGGATTTTAATGGGTTAGGTTAAGTGTGATTGTATGATTCAATATCCTTTACTTCATTAAAGTGCCTTAGGGATTACATAGAAGATGAGGAGTACAGTGTTCCAGGTGAGTAGTTAAACATTGCTCCTGTTCTAGTTATGTACTTCCATACTCTACCAGCAGGAAAATTTAACCCCTCAACATTACAGCCAGCAGAAACATGAGAAAAAGAACTTGCTGTCTGTGTGCACCTTGCCTGTCTCCTTTTGTTTATATAATTTTTTAAAAGAAAGATATGGCATAGAGTGGCATCCCCTTTGAACATATTTTCCCATCACTGTTCCACCAGCTCTGAAAACTGCTTTTGTTTGGATATTGTTATTATCTGCTAGAGACTGATTGGAATGTAGAGTCACTCACTGAGAAAGGGAAACATGGTTCTCATTCAGAAGGAATGCAGCTTCATCCACACAGTTTACAGCACAGTTGTATTTGAAGTTGAGCTGTGGGATCTTGTGGCAGTAAAAATCATTGTGATTTATAGGAAAATGTCACTCTGGCTGTCTCCTCTATAAAAGCTTTATGCTACTCTTGTTGAATATAAATCAGAATTATGTGGCCAACAAAGTGATGGTTTTGGCAAAATGTTGTGAAGACAAAAAAATAAATGGATTTGAATTGTCTTTGCTTTATTCTGCAGAGAGATATTACTGGAATTTATTGCCTTGCCAAGATCAATATCCTTGTCCTTAAAAATAGGTGTGTATAACTGTATGTTTAAATTCTTACCCAAATTAGATTAAGGATGTTCACCATGAAATTTACCTTCAAACTACAATAATAGGAGATCTTAAATGCTTGAAATGAAGATGACAATTTCAAGAACTCACTCTGGCCATATTTGTAGTACCAGACTTCAAAATCATTGCAGGTTTTTTCTCTTTCTAGGGGGATATGTGATGGCTCTCAGCGTATATGTCTCAAAGTTAGCAGACTTCACCCACAACTTTAAGTATGAGATGACCCTCTCCTCCCACACTGCATGTTCGTTTACTTTCTAAGGAAAAATATGTACAAGAAGTAAATTTAATTGTTTGCTACTGTTCAATGTTTCTGCCTCTGGAGAGAAGCCAATGGGGAAATGGGGGAGCATTAGAGGAATGTAAAGGAGGTCAGAAGAAAGGAGGTGAAGAAAGGTGACAAACTTGAGACTAGTCCTGCAGCTCTTCTTTCAAAGCCATGGTGTTAGACATGCATGGTTCATGAGTCTTCTCCCAGACAACCAGCGCCAGAACAAGGGGACGCAGTCTCAAGCTGCGCCAGGGGAGGTTTAGGCTCAAGGTGAGGAGAAAGTTCTTCACAAAGAGAGTTGTTCGTCATTGGAATGTGCTGCCCAGGGAGGTGGTGGAGTCACCGTCCCTGGACGTGTTCAAGAGGGGATTGGACGTGGCAGTTGGTGCCATGGTCTAGTCATGAGGTCTGTGGTGACAGGTTGGACTCGATGATCTTTGAGGTCTCTTCCAACCTAGTGATACTGTGACACTGTGAGTCTGTGATCAGTGTGATTGCTCGAATTTGGCTGTAGACAGTCTAAGGTTACAGCAACCATGAGGAAAATATCATAGAATCATAGAAGTGGAAAACACCTGTAAGATCAGTGAGTCCAAACTTCAACCTAACACCACCATGGCCATTAAACCATGTACCGAAGTGCCATGTCTTCAGCTTGCCCTCAGGTCCAAGGAGGGTCACAGGTCTAGCCCATTCTTGAATGGAGGATTCATGGAGACCCTGGGAGACCCCTCTCTGTTAATTGTTTCTCAAGTCTTCTGGGGATGGTGGATCTTGGCCAAATGAGGATAGGATGGGAAAAGGATTTTCTTCTCCTTCAGTTGCTCTACCAGCACTTAAAGCATGATGTAAATAATGTTTGGGGAAACACTGTGCTTGCAACACACAGGAGACTGGGCTCAACGGAGATTATTACTCACCCTTCCGCCCTCCATGAATTTATGAGTTCACAGATCCTTCCCTGTACTTAAAAGACTTCTAGTGAGCAACTGTGCATGTCATCTGTTCACAGTGTGAACAGCACAGCAGTGAGAACAGACAGCACTCTTCTGACTGGTAAATTATTCAGTATATTCAGTTCAGAGTTGTGCCACAGTCAGCAACACTGGCAGAGATGTACAAATGACAGAAGAGCTTGAACATACAGTGGGAGGGCACATAAAAGACTCATGTGTCCTACACAACCAATTCCTTGTTTCTTAGAAGTCCATATCTCAAATAATACTAAGGAATATTTCACAGGGGTGTAGAAGGCAAAGTAATCCACTTCTTCCTTCTGTGTCAAAGTGAGATACAAGGAATACCCCTAGGCTGGGCATAGCCTGGTTCTAAGGCTTTGTTCTTGCACAAAGTATCATCTAGTCCAAGCCAGTCAAAATAGCACTCAACAGGCAGGTCACAAAAGGAGCAAAGAATATTTGCATGTCCGGTTATCAATAAAAGTGGACTGCAGTATGATTTAATCAGAACTGCAAACTGACTGCATAAGCCAGAGATGATATGGACTTCAGAAGCAGTGTATAATATTCAGAAGTGTCTATCTCTGTGGTAATGAGTCCTGATTTGTTAAGCATGAAAAATGCTGGTATATTTCCATGAAGAATCATTATGTCATTCCTAAAACATCCTGGTCCATTTTGACCCTTCTGATGAGTAGTCATTCCCTATTAAATGATACAGGTTTCTGACTTCTGGATTCACATTACCTTTTGCCACATGTGACGCTTTGGCATTCTCATTCATGCAGTGGAGGTAAAGCTGTTTACTTTCTTCAAGGAAGCACTGGGAGGATTTAACAGTCAATATTTATTCAGGATTTTAAAAATGGAAAAGATGAGGCAAGCACAAACTGAATTTATTATAACCATGCACTTCTTGCCTTACATACATATAGTGCTCCTGTTTGCTTCTGCTATCAGAAGATTGCCACAGCCCAGAACATTCAGCAAAAGCAATCACAGATGTTGACTACACCCACATCTTTCTGGAGCTTTTGGTGATAAGTGTGCAGTCTGCGTGCCTACAGGAATAAGCATGTACTGGTTCACAAGGAAAATGAAGATACTGTGATTTAAATCAAGTGCTGATGAATTGTGTCTATGCCCCTCTAGCTATTTGCTGCAATTAAAAAAAATAATAATAATTAAAAAGATCAGTCAGTACTTTTACTTCTTCCTCCATAATACAATAGGCTTTCATTTCTCTTCTATCGTGCCAATCTGTCAGAAAATGTCAATGTGGTGTCTTTCAAAGTCACTTCACTGGAATCAGATATTGAAGATCAAAGTGAGAAAGAAATTGGAGGGAAAACCATGTTGAAATTTGAATAAAACAGAGAAGTTAAAATTGTTAAACTCCCAGAGGTTTATAGTCAACTACTGTGTTTTTCTGAGGACTGCTGCACACACAGAGGGAAGTTTAGGTTGGAAGTGAGGAGAAAGTTCTTCACTGAGAGAGTTGTTAGCCATTGGAATGGGCTGCCCAGGGAGGTGGTGGAGTCACTGTCCCTGGTGGTGTTCAAAAGGGGATTTGATGTGATACTTGGTGCCATGGTTTAGTAGTTATGAGGTCTTGGGTGACAGGTTGGATTTGATGATCTTTGAGGTCTCTTCCAGCCTTGGTGATTCTGTGAACTTGAGAGATTGTTAGCCTGTGCTTCTGGCAGGAGAGGAAGCAGGAAACCAGAAAACTACAGAGAACCATTACAAGATTTTTCTTTAGTCTTTTCAGAGACAGGTCGATGCTTAAATTTGCAGAGTGGTACACCTGACAGATGAATATGAGCACACAAAGCTTTCAGGTTTTGATCTGTAAAATCTGGATTTCCAAACAGAAAATTTTAAGCCTCCAGGCAAGCAGCTTTCCTTGGTTTGGAGGAATTAGTGGCTATGAAATTAAGAGTATGGATTTATTTAGTAATTAATTGCTGAATTTTGTAGGAAATGTTACTTATCAAAATAAAAAAAAACTCTTGTACTTGGTCATAACATAAAATATCTCTTATTTTCTCTCTTAACTGTCTTTGCTTTTGAGCCACATCAGTAGTTTTGCCACCACTGAGCCACAACAGTAGTTTTGCCACCACTGGGCCCTTATTCTGCCAATGGGTAGCAAGGTGCCAGGTTCTTGCAGTCATTCACAGCCCTAGTTGAGCTCCTGTCTTTGTCCTGGACATTTATTGATCTACTTGGCACACACAGGTTTTAAACTTCAAGTAGCAGAACCTGGCACTGGCTCTAGTTTGTGGTTCCTAGTACACTGCAGAACCTCCCTCTCTTGCTTTTGAGAGTGCAGAGCCTAAGACCAAGCCGTTTGCAGGTGCAATGTCTAACTGTGTAGAAAGATGTAATAGAAGAACCAAATGAATTTGGTCAAATTACTACTCTGACAAGCAGAAGAAAAGTGCCTATGCAGACAGAACAGTAACTTAACAGATGCCCTCACTGGTGTTTTTCTTTACTTTTGAAGAATGTTCTGGGATTCTAAATTGACACACATGAGGGAACTTGAAGACCTTCCCCATCCCAATGCCTGTTCTAAATGGGTTTTCTGGTAGCATCTTCCTTGGTCCAAAAGGTCAGATGAAAGATATTTCAGAAGACTTCCTCTCATGCCTACATCAACATTATACCTAAGCTGTCCGGTCCTGAAACAAGCCTATAGGCTACTGCTCTTCCAAGAGCTACAAATTCTTATGTATTTATGTGTATTTATAGATATCCATATACACTGGTTATGACTTAGTCTGGATTTATGAGACAGAGGAAACCTGAACAGAAGCTTCAGCAATCTGCATATCTTAGTGCTGGGTGTCAGAGAGATGTCCCATGAAAGGTTTCCTCACTTATGCTCTTCAGTGGGTGACTTTTCTGTCTGTTGCCAGCTGGGAGAAAGCATAGAGGAGGGGTACACTAAAGGCTGATGATTGCCTTGAATATACCAGAAAAGAGATAAACAACCAAGGACTGTCCCTCTTAAAAGAATTAAATTAATTATCTCTAAAAGGACTCTGAAATAATCCTGAGGGAATATTACGTGGATGGGGTTTGAGTTTGGCCTAAAGCCCAGCCTTACGACTTCTCTTGCACAACAGAACGGATGTAACCAATAGGTCTGTGGCTACACAACCTTAAGTGCTATGTGTTTAAGGCAATGGTAGAAGAAACTGTAAGAATGCAGCCTGTCAAGATGCATGATGTTTAATATTTGTAGAGCTCTAACAGATTTTGCTTTGCTAACAGATGACACTGGGATCTTTCAGATAATACTGACGCAGATACAAAACCACAGATGGAATAGGAAACAAGGATTTCTGCACAAAGCGCTAAGAAAGAAGAGAAATCACGGTCCAGGTTTATAAAAGACTGATTGTAATGGGTTGGGGCAGACCCCCTCCCCACCACGCGCAGAAATGACGACTCAGACAAAGAGATTGCAAAAATGATGGAAAGTTTAAACAGAGAACAGTGAGTGCATGCAGAGAATTAGAAACACAGTCACAAGAAGAAACCCCAAAACAGACCCAGAGAGATCCCATCCCCACCTGAGGGTGCACCCAAAACCCCCAGGGCTCCTCCTTCCCCCCCCCCCACTGCTAGGCAAATCTCAGCTGGCCAGATCTGAGACTGCCCATCCCCCTGTGGCCTTGAGCCTAACCAGGCCCATGGCCAGGAGATCTCTCCCCCAGTTACCAGGTGGTAGAGAGGAAGGAAAGAGGAAGTGCCAGACCCCGCCGTGAAACTTATAGTGGTGCAAGGGATCATGGTAGGAAATAACCTAATTTCCTGTGTCCACCCACTGGGCTGGACTTCTGGACACAGGAAACACCCCTGTAGCAGAGGGCACCCAGCCCAAACTATGACAGGAGCCACCCCTTATTTCATACCATAATCCCTGCACCCAAACACATCATCAAATCAAAAGAACTTCTGATGACATGTCCGGCGAAGTCCGTGTCTTCATCTGGGCATCCCCCCAAACAGTCTCTCAGTCAGGTTCAAGTGTCTGTTCATTCCAGTTCTTGTTCCTTCATCCAATGGAACATCCCGGCGATGCAGAGCTCATTCTCCTGCGGTGCAAGTTCTCCATGGATTCGTTGGGCATCCTGGTCACCTGGAAAACCTCACAACTTCTCAGCCAAGCCTTTATTTTTCACCTATATTCACTCGGTGGCATATTCTCCAGCCCTGGGGCAGGCCAGTCGAAACAATCCAACTCCACGACTGCCTTTTTCAATCCATCCAGGGTGCCGCAAACAACTGCTTCCAACTGCGGTCCAAAACTACACGGATGCATGTCCGAGGTACTCTGCTGTACTCCCTGTTCAGAAGGTGCTTCGTCCCAGTCCAACCCTACGACACTGGTAAGTATAGGTGAGCACCTTTTTTTCTCTTTTTTTGCTTGGCCTTTTGGTGGGTCACATAATCAGAGCGCTGGCCTGGCATTCCATGCAGGGCTGGGTAGGGTACACATACGTTCTGCTATTAAAAATAGCCTTATGAGAAAGAAAATAATCTTTTGGAATTTGAACCGAAAGAAAAATACAGGGGGGTTGCCATGAGTTGACATAATTTGGCTGTCTTGTTAATCTTCATAAATCAAGCTCTACAAATAGATTAGCGACATGATTCTGCTGGTAGAGGGAGTCTGGTGTATACCTGATAAGTATCCAATCTAGAGACTTGTGTTTTCAGTGCCTTCTTAATTAGTGATTGTTTTTCAGGCCTGCTATTACATGAGCTGTAGCTGGGCAGAGTTCTGCCAGTGCTGGGTGCAAAATGTCAGAAGTGACAACATGACTTCAGCTGCACCAGCAGAAATCCACATGTACACCCACACCCACACGTGTCTTTCACAGCACAGGTGATGGAATTGCAAAATGCATTCCCTGGTATGTTCTCAGGCTGGACACGAAAATAGGAGCCAGACTCTAGAAAGATGAAGACAGGAAACTCTGCAAAGCCAGGTTCTGTCTTTAGACTATGAGATAGCCCATAACTTCACTTTTCCTGAGGATCCCATAGCAGGATCCATTTTCTCAAGCTATTATGGGTGTGTAGCATGCACTGGTTAGGCCACACCTTAAGTACTGTGTCCAATTCTGGGCCCCTCAGTTTAGGAAAGTTGTTGAATTGCTGGAACGTGTCCAGAGAAGGGCAACAAAGCTGGGGAGGGAATTGGAGCACAAGCCCTATGAGGAGAGGCTGAGGGAGCTGGGGTTGCTTAGCCTGGAGAAGACGAGGCTCAGGGGAGACCTTATTGCTGTCTACAACTACCTGAAGGGAGGTTGTAGACGGGCAGGGGCTGGTCTCTTCTCCCAGGCAAAGAGCACCAGACCAAGAGGACACAATCTCAAACTGTGCCGGGGGGGTTTAGACTGGATGTTAGGAAGAAATTCTTCATAGAAAGAGTGATTGCCCATTGGAATGGGCTGCCAGGGGAGGTGGTGGAGTCACCATCACTGGAGTTGTTTAGGAAGAGACTGGATGGGGTGCTTGGGTGCCATGGTTTAGTTGATTAGATGATGTTGGATGATAGGTTGGACTCAATGATCTTGAAGGTCTCTTCCAACCTGGTTCGGTTCGGTTCAGTTCTATTCTATTCTATTCTGTTCTGTTCTGTTCTGTTCTATTCTGTTCTGTTCTGTTGTCATACTGACTTGTCTTTGTGGCCAAAATGCTGGAAGCAGGGCTGAGAGTGCACTTACTGCCACAGGTCTTTTATCAGCAAACAAGGTGCTGAGAGGACTGGCTATGCCTCCCCTGCTCTCTCTGTATTTATTGTGTACTCTTAAGATTCGGAAACACAGCACAGGACACTATTTGTGTATTTTATGCCCCTTTATATCCCTGCAGGCTCTCAAAGGGAGCAGTCATAATGCAATTCCAGATTAAAATGACAGTGGTGAGAATTCTCAGGTGCTACTGAGACACTTATTCTACAACCAGTTCAAAGGCAGTGTTGGGCATCTTTTCTGTCTCTGTTCAGATTTTTAATCCTCACTGGATCCTGCTGAAATAATCTCTGCCAGAGACAACTTATCACTAACTATTACTGAAATACTCCCAAGGAGCACATTTCTTTCTTATTCTTGGCCTAGACTAAGTCACAAAAAAATGTGAGGAATTTTAAAGAAAATTCCCAGAAATGGACACCAAGAATGCACTTCTTTTTGCCCCAAAGTCTCATGTTCCCCAGGTTTAGGGTGGCCAGGCCAAACATGGTTTGGTTCCTTCATATCCATGATCTGTTTTCCAGGAGCAAAACGTGAAGTGATGTGCTTTGTGCAGGTAAGATCACCT
This sequence comes from Melanerpes formicivorus, assembly GCF_026170545.1. Lineage (NCBI taxonomy): Eukaryota > Metazoa > Chordata > Aves > Piciformes > Picidae > Melanerpes > Melanerpes formicivorus. The sequence goes on from NW_027142392.1 coordinate 5,913,758, forward strand.
CTTACAGGGGACAAAAGTGAGACAGGATTCAGATGACATAAAATGCTGAATAGACTCTCCAGTCTCACAGATATCTTGGGTAAAAACAGATGGATTCTTGCTGGGAATTCTCCTGTTTAAGATGTTGTCAGTAGGCTTCTGCAGTGTTTGATTTATGTATGTGTACATCCATCTATCTATCTATCTATACAATATGAAAATATGTTTCCCACTTCCTGCATTTTGAAAGACTTTCCAGTAACTAGTTCCATCTCTCCGTTTCCTCCACAACAAGCCCATGGCCAGGGAAGCTTTGCAATACATGATTTTAAGCACTTTTCCATACCTGCCTCTTCCAGTGGCTTTTGCCACCTGTGACCATTCAGATCCTTCCTGCAGGGCAGGACTCCAGGGTCAGTTGGTAATTGCTCCACCATGTATCCTTCCTCTGCACTAAATCCCTGGACCCAGAGGTGGAATCGATTTGTTTCCTCTTCCAGCCTTGTCAAGCACCGAGCTTATGGCTTGGAGTCTGTGTACTGAGCACTTAACCAGAATCCAGGATAAAGTATTAAATATTTGTGATACATGATGAATTAATATAAAAGTAGGTCAGGAATGGCTGTTAACAAACCTTCCTTTAGACTAGTGGAGAGAAAACAGCTAGATTGAGTGGGAGATTTTCCTAGAGCCAGTACTAAAATGCCAGCAAGTGTTTGAAGTAAATTAGAGATAAAGGACTCATTATAGATACTGGAGAGGTTTTCATAAAATTAACATGGAAAATTTCAGCTCTTTAATTTTTAAAGCTAACTCCTGCAGGAATGCTTAGGTTTTTCACTCAGTATTTTTAGCAGGATATACTGCATTTACAAGGAACAGAGGTTTGTATTCCTCATAAAGTAGAAAGTGTTTAATTTGCTAAAATTTGCTCTCAGAGCAACAACTGCGTGGTTAAAAAAAAAAAAAAAGAAAAAAGAAGTGGTGCTCTTTTTCTTTACATGTAGTAAATCACAGTATCACAGTATGACAGTATCACAGCATGACAGTATCGCAGCCTAACTAAGGTTGGAAGAGACCTTGAGGATCATCGAGTCCAAGCTGTCACCACAGACCTCATGACTAGACCATGGCACCAAGTGCCACGTCCAATCCCCTCTTGAACACCTCCAGGGACGGTGACTCCACCACCTCCCTGGGCAGCACATTCCAATGACGAACAACTCACTCAGTGAAGAACTTTCTCCTCATCTCGAGTCTAAACCTCCCCTGGTGAAGCTTGAGACTGTGTCCCCTTGTTCTGGTGCTGGTTGCCTGGGAGAAGAGACCAACCCCTTCCTGGCTACAACCACCTTTCAGGTAGCTGTAGAGGGCAATGAGGTCACCCCTAAGCCTCCTCTTCTCAAGGCTAAACAATCCCAGCTCACTCAGCCTCTCCTCACAGGGCTGTGCTCAAGGCCTCTCCCCAGCCTTGTTGCCCTTCTCTGGACACGTTCAAGTGTCTCAATGTCCTTCTTAAACTGAGGGGCCCAGAACTGGACACAGTACTCAAGGTGCAGCCTAACCAATGCAGAGTACAGCGGCACAATGACTTCCCTGATCCTGCTGGCCACACTATTTGTGAGGCAGGCCAGGATGCCCTTGGCCTTCTTGGCCACCTGGGCACACTGCTGGCTCATGTTTAGAAAATCAGAGCCATGAGGAGCAATTGGCATGTCCTATTTTTCCCACCATGTTTTTTTTTCCCAGTTCTTGAGGTTCCAGGTTTTGATAATATCCAAGAGCAAGAAAATATGCCAAACATCCACTGTTTGGGATACCAGATGGTAAATTCCTCCTGCCTGGAGCAATCAAGGATGCAATCCTAGGGTCTTATCCTTGCAGGGGAATTTGCTGCCCCTTCCAGAGCTCTAGAGAACACATCAAAGAGCTTTGTGGTTGCAAAGGGTTGTCAGATCTTAGCCTTGCATCTCAAGCAATCTAAACCTGTTGTCAGGCTGTTGTTTAGGAAATCAGTGTTCTCTACCCAAGAAGTTGAGAGCAGTGGTGCACACACCCCGTTCAAAATGACAGGGGAAAGGGAGTGGCTGACTCTTTTAAATAAATCCAACCTTAAAAATATCACATTCTTGATTATTCTGTGGCGTTCCTGTTCTTCCCCCCCCAAAATAAACTAAGCCTTCATCCATATAAAATAGATTTTACTAGAATGTAAGAATGCATGGGAAAGTATAAACCATTTACTGAAGGAAAATTGAACTTCCTGTGAAATGGAAATGATCTTGAGAACAGAATATTAAGATCATTCATTGATTATATTTATTGACCTTCAACTTTTTATTTATAGGGAGGCAGAAAAGATGGGAGAGGTGCTAGACATCTCACAGGCACAGTGCATAAATTTCCATTATTGATGCTAAAATCCAAGTCATTTTAAAGAGGTTTTGTGCCTTCAGCTACATTCTGCTTTTAATAAAAATAGCATTTTCATAGAAAAATAATGGTTTCCCTTCGCTCCTCCAGGTTCATTTTTTCCTTTAGACTTCAGTATTGGAGTAGGCACAAGGTATAAGGTAAGACTTCCTAATGATTACTTTTATGCCTAGCCATGGCAGTAAAATCAGGCTCTTTTGATATATGTGTACACATATACATAAAATGTACCATATACTCTTTAAAGGTTAGGAGAACATTCCACGAGTTACTGATGTGGTGGAGATACACTACATGCACTGTGGATGTGCTCCAGACATATGAAAGTCAATGGAAAGACTATGATGTTCCACAGGGAGTATTGGATCAGCTTCTATACGATTAAAGAAGGAAGTTAAACATTTCTCTTGCCCTAACTCAGTAGATGCCAGGAACATAGAAAATGTACTTCAGTGTTTTTCTGTAATAAAATTTCACTTCTTTATTGGACATCTAACACAAAGCCTCTGAGTACTTGGTAGTTCCTGCAGGAGATGATATGCTTACACCTGAATACAAGCCACCTGATCAAAGATCAGGAGAGCCATGCTCAGCACTGCAATGCAGAAATTTGAGATTTGCTGAAGATTCTGTAAATCACAGAAATGGTTGATGTGGGAAGGAACCTCCAGAGATTGTCAGAGAATTCCTTTTCTCTGCATACTTGCATCAGCTTTTTATCGTAGCTGGCCTGCCTTTAGACAGTGATACATGCGACCTGCTGTTAAGATGATTTGCTGCTGGAGAGTCACCTGAGTTGGCAAAGCTGCTTAGATAGGTGATGAAAGGAGGCATCTAAGATCATGTAGTCTGCCCCAAACCCCACCATGGACAGGGCCATCCTTTATTAGATCAGGTTGTTCAAAGCCCCATCCAACCTCACCATTAACACTTCCAGTGAGAGGACATCCATGGTCAACTTGGTGTCTACCAGATCGACCCCCCCAGTGCCTTTTCTGCAAAGCTTGGTTTCCAGGTGGTTGACAATCAGAGTATAATGGTGCCAGGGTTTATTCCTCCTTAAGGGCAAGACTTTGCCTTTCCCTTTGCTGAAGCCCATGAATTCCTGTCTACCTATCTCTCCAGCCTACTCAGGTCCCTCTGGATGGCAACAGGACCCCCTGGGCCATCAGCCACTCCTCCCAGTTTTGTATCATCTGCAAACTTGCTGGGGATGCACTCTGTCCCATCACCCCAGTAGGTCAGTGATGAAGATGTTAAGAAAGCTCACCTGCAATTGTTTTCCAAAATGATGAGTCTGGAGGCAAGACATATAGGATGTGCATCTGTGACTCTAGGGGTCAAATAACACTTCACAGGCTCCTTGACAGAAGTCTACAGACTGTCTTTCAGGTGGATCCAGTAGACATAGCTCACCCCAGGATCCTCATGCTTTTTTTCTGAGTGTATGCTTGAAGATCTCATTCACAGTTTTTCATTCTCAAGGAAAAGGCCCTCTATGAGTCCAAATATTGACTAAGCACTCAGATTAAAAAATGGTTTAAACTGTTTAGGAAAATGAACAGAATGGAGGATGAAGATTTACTGGAAAATAAACTGCAAATTGTAACCTTCTGCCATAAATCTACTTCCCCTGGTGATTTTCTTCACAGTATCCTGCAAAGACATTAACAAACGACAAATACTTCATCTGTAGTTACTGGACACAGTATCCTGCTGTCACTTGGCCTGGAAGTCCTCTGCCACACATTCATGTAAGGCACACCTGGTATGTTTCTTGACCAAATAGCAAATCCTAACTTTCTTCCAGTGCCAGGTCAGCCTGACCCAGCAAAGACCCCCCTGGCAGTTGTGGTGATGCATTGGGAGTCACCACTTCTGTGCAGAACTGGATCAGTTCATGTAAACATGGTCTGTTGTGTTAGCTTATGGACTCTATAGTCTCATGTCTTACCAGCTGTGCTTAATACTAAGGAGCTACAAAAGGCTAGGTGATTTCAGCAAAAACCACATGGAAATGATATAAGAGTGGAACTGGGAGTTGCTTTTGTTCTGACTTGTGTGCAGAGCTGTCAGTGTAAGCCCCAGCATGAACACTTGGCAAGGAAATGGTACCAAACTGACTTGCCAGAGGCTTGAAGTTTATACCTGTATACATTTGTGTGGGGAAATTTCGTGCCTGCTAGCCAAGCCAAGCTGTACTCAGCACTTTGCTGGGAAGACTCCTGACAGAGGCACGCCTGCAGTCTTCCTGGGACACCAGTACTGGAGCCTTTGCTGTTTGGCATCTCGGTTCTGCTTTTCATTCTGAGAGACTTAGTGCCATGGAACATCATAGAGTCAAAGTGATCATCAGAAATGTATTTTTGGCTTTCCAGAGTGACATGATATTGCCTGGGTTTACATCATATAAATGCTGTGCCCAAGGACAGAAAAACTGTAAGGAACTCGTTGTGGAAATGCACTTCTCTAACTCTCTTTGCCTCTGATGGCTTCTGACTAACCTAGATGGGGAGATGCTTTGTAAAAGCATATTAATGAATGGATTTGCATACCTAATTTCTGTCTGTAATAGTAAAATAAATCCCCTGAAATATCTAAAGGCTGGTGCAATGAGAATTTTGCTCAACTGAGAATCACAAAAGGTTTGCTACCAGTGTCATCACGGAATACTCTGCAGGAGAACGATGAGGTGTCCGGGATAGAGTGTGGCATGCTCTGTGGTGAGAGTTGCTTCTCATTCCCATGAGATCCTGCAGCTATCACGCATGCAGACATCCAAAATAGTCCTTTGGGGTTCCATAGTCTGCCTCCTAGATAAACAACAGAGTCCATCTGCAGAGCAACACAGCAGGCATGAGCTCAGTATACAGAACAGTATTAAGGGAAGAAGACGAAGGAATGACTTGGGCTCTGGTTGATAGAGCAGGACTTCTCATAGCAAGTCTTACCACTCACTGCAGGCAGCCTCTGTGTTGGGGTCTTGTTTGCCTTGAAAGAATTGTTCCCCATGAGGGCTATCTGAGGATAAATCCTACACATTGTTCTACATTGTGGTGCAATTCTTTGCCAGCGAGTTTTGCAACAGCTTGAGGGAAGAATTTGCCTTATTTAGCACTGGTCTCAGCTCCAGGTCTTCCAGTGTTGCTCAAAACTGTGTGATATTTAAAAGCTAGATAAGATGCCAACAGGGTCAGCACACTAGAATATTCTCTACTCCAATGCACCTCAGATTCACTGCTGGGTGTCAGTGAGGGTGTGGGGACCATTGCACTGAGCATAGCAATATATGTACAGTCCTTGCTTTCGAGCAGGGGTGTGATGAGGGTGAAGCACCATGGGGAGCATAGTGCTCTGTGCTGTGGGAACTCCTCTTTAAAGTGAAATACTGCACAAGACTGTTCAAATTAGGAATAGAAAGAGAAGGGAAAATGGCAGCAATTGCCTTTTAGTCATTTGGTATGTGTTTCCTCATCTCTTGGGTGCTTTTCCACTTCATTTTGTTATATGGCAAATTAACTATTAGCCCAGCAGTGTCTCCTGGCCATATGTGGGGATGCCTTATCTGCCCTCTCACTTTGAATCCAGCCAGGAAACTCCAGCGTGGGCACTGGGCATCCATATTTAGAGATGGCAAAATGCACAAAGGTCATAATTCAGGCCTGTAAGGAGCTGGCCCTTCATGACTTAAAAAAAAAATAGGATTTTCAGGCTTTCACATCACATACATGGTTTGAAATATATGCCCAGTTTTAACTCAGGTGGTGTGTTGCTAGCCACTGCATTTTCTTGGTCAAGCTTTCTGCTCCTCTGGGGATAAAACCTGCAAACTACTTGAAAGCTGAACTACAGTTTGCTTTCCTAGTGGCAGTGCAGCTTTCTTCCTGCATCCTAGATAAAAGCAGCAGTAAATCTCAGGCCAAGTGTCATACGAGGTAAGAAAGTCTATCTGACATAATTTCTTTCTTAGAAACTTTCAGTGTTGAAAGTCTTTAAACTTTGGCATTTTTCCAAAATCCACAGTCCCCACCACAAAATCAGAAGATATCTGAAAAAGAAGTCCTTTTCCAGGAATGACACAAACAGAAATGAATACAGTGAGAGGGGAAAAAAAAATGTCCCACCGTTCAGGATAGATTAGGCAGAACATTTCCGTTTTAACTTAAAGGGCACTGGGGATTTCGCCATAGATTTTACTGAGTCTTAGAGAAATTACCATTTTCCAATTGCAATTCTCAGACCTGAGTGATGCTCTTCCCACAGCTGATTGTTTCCCAGAAGTCACATTTTTCCTATTTCAGTTTGGTTTCTTTGATACTGAACTAGCTGAAAGCAGGAGTCCGAAGAAAATCTTTCCCCCCTTTTCTGTACTTACCAGAATCGCTCATAAACACAACATTCCAGCAAGGCAAATTCCAGCAAGGTTGACCATCACTCTCTTGGGCTGAATTTTGCAGTACCCTCTCAGGAAAAGAAAAAAAGAGAGAAGAGAGAAGAGAGAAGAGAGAAGAGAAAAGAGAAGAGAAGAGAAGAGAAGAGAAGAGAAGAGAAGAGAAGAGAAGAGAAGAGAAGAGAAGAGAAGAGAAGAGAAGAGAAGAGAAGAGAAGAGAAGAGAAGAGAAGAGAAGAGAAGAGAAGAGAAGAGAAGAGAAGAGAAGAGAAGAGAAGAGAAAAAAGAAAAAAGAAGAAAAGAAAAGAAAAGAAAAGAAAAGAAAAGAAAAGAAAAGAAAAGAAAAGAAAAGAAAAGAAAAGAAAAGAAAAGAAAAGAAAAGAAAAGAAAAGAAAAGAAAAGAAAAGAAAAGAAAAGAAAAGAAAAGAAAAGAAAAGAAAAGAAAAAGAAAAGAAAATAAAAGAAAAGAGAAAAGAAGAGAAAAGAAAAGAAGAAAAGAAAAGGATGGGAAAAGGGAAAAGAAACAAAACATACCCAAACCAAAACAAACACAAAAACCCCCATGGTGGAGCTTCAGTTCAGGTCACGTTTCTAGTTCATTGGTTGGTGGCTTTCAAAGAGACAAGCTGTTTTCCTTTGCTGAAGTTTATTGTACTGTGAGCAAGACATCAAAGGCAAGAGCTGGCCTGAGCTGTAGAGTAAGCCACAAGGGGCACACTGTTACTCTGGAATAGACAATATTTCTTAAATGCCAAATCTAGGAAATATCATAAATCTTTATTCCCCTTTTCTGCTAGATGCGCTGCTCAGTACACCCTGCCTGCATCTGTGGAGAGAGCTGCCAGCTCCCTTCAAGACAGGTACTCTCCTTAAGGCCAACAGGCAAGGATGGGACATGTAGCATCCCTGGGATTGGAGCAGCAGCCAAGGTGAGGACATCCCAAACTGCTGTCAGAGGCAGGTCAGGCTCACCTGAGGCCACATGTGGGGACAGATCTCAGTACACTGTGTGTTGTGAGAAGTATGGAGAAACCACCCAGGAGGATAGCTGGTTATGGGTGCCACTAACAATACCACACTCCAAGAATTTGACCTTGTTCTACAGCCGTTAAAATTGTAGCCTGTGGCCTGTCAGGGATATTCTGTAGCTGTTTGGTGATGGAAGACAAGGGCACTATGGAAAAATGGTCATTGCCTGAAGTTTATTGGTGACTGCCAACGGGAATGCAACAGCCCTTCACTATGGTACAACTTCAGCACTTTTGTGAGCTGCTTCAGCCTTGATGAGAGTGTGGTACTTAAGGATCTCTTTTGACAGTGGGAAAGGTGAGCTTAAAACACTTTGATGAAAAGGGTATGAAAATGCCAGTCACCCAGGGGAGACCTTTGATCATGGGAAAGTTTTATGAAAAGATAAAACCAAGGGACTTCTTCTTAGACCTTATTTTTGGTAAAATTCTTCCCTGTCTAACTACAGGCTTTGTTTGTGTGTGTTACCAGCACAATAGCATGAGCTAGAAGGTCACTTGTCTCCCTGTGGATTTACATGACATTATCACTAAAGCCAGCAGGCTGGAAAATGGAAAGCTTTCCAGGTCTGCCTTGTCTCCTGTTAAAGACAATCCAGGAAGCTGGGCAGTCTCTGTGCTAAATAGCCATTTATACTGAATCCCATGGCTACTTGCAACCCTTTAATGCATATTTGAGGAATAAACACTCTCTAAGGAAAGTGTGTTATTGTGAACCTCTCTGAAACACTGTGGGTGGAAGTTTACTCCCTCCACCTCCCTCCATATGCTTGTATCTCTCTCAAAGAGTCATTGCTCTCATCAACAGAGATGTCCCTCATCTTCGTTGTGGCTGCTGGGTAAAGAAAAACAAAGCATAAAGGTCAACAAAGAATTTTGGTTAAAGACCAAATTGGATGTTCAGCTGATGTGAGCTGGCACAACTGGACAAGCCAAGAGAGCTGCTCCCCATCAGCAGGAGGAGAGCTCCTCAGCATCAGACCTCCAGGAAAGTGGTATACATGCTCAGGGAAATGGTGGGGGCACACTTTAAAAGTGGCAAATACTTCTCTCACTCAGACAATCTGAAAAGCAAACTGCACCAGTTACTTCAAGAAAATGCCATTTAGACTGCAGTTGAGAAAACTTGGTCATAACAGTACAAACATTTTTCAGTGATGATCATGAAGCTGATCTTTTGTCCAAGAAAAGTCAGCATTCCTTTGGTGTCAAGGGAACTTGTTTGGTGTGAAGGGTTAAAGATGCTATGGCCAGAGAAGGAAACATTGTCTGTCATTAAGGAAAAGTAACACTTTCCGTTGAAAAGTTTGCTTGTGATTTGCCTGATTTTAAAACATTTAGGCTGAAATTCTCCATGCTGGTTCCTTATTTTCTGCTGAACTGTCTGGGAAAGGTTTCATCAGGAGTCATTCAATCCTTTCTAAAAGAGCAGCTGGGAAAAACTGCTTTGCCTACATTGAAAAAAAATAATGCTGCAGCTACATTACCAAGCAGCTGCATAGTTTGTAACAGACAGACAGATACCTGACCCCCTCCAAGGATTCTTGTTCAACACTCAGCACTAGTGGCGTGCCCAGAAGCAGAGTGTAACTCCTTGGTTACCTGAAGTCCCACAGGCCTACTCAAGTCACTTGGAGGAATACATCCCTGTCTTGTGTCTAACACAAGTGGTGAGTCAGTTAAGGCTGCCAACAGGGAACATTTAATAACACGAGGGCTGTGAGAACGGGCAGGGATGAAACACCAGCAAGGCATACTGGGACTGAAAACACTATGTAGAGGAGGCTAGGACTGTATTAATAAAAAAATAAAAATTAAAACAAAATGGAGCAGAGGGAATGGTTGAATAAGAATGCTCTGTGAAATTGAGAAGGAAATTGGATGGTGAAATCTGTGAGTGGGATGAGGAAGTGTGTGTATGTTTGCATACATGAGCGTGTGCTTACAGGCCCCCCAGCCCCTGCAGGATTAGAGAAAAAATAAAAGGGCAATGAACTGGAGGAGAAAAGAAGAGGGCAGAAAAAGAGGGCATTATCTAGGCAGTAGTAAGAATATTTTGTGCATCTCCTTTTTCAATAACCTTGTACATCTACTTAGAGTTGACAATTAGCTTTCATCTTGTCACTACCGAGAAGTGTGTTTGGGAAAGCAAAGAGCAGTACTAAAGGATAAGGTAGAACTTTCTCAGCTGATTTGGACATCTTGTATCATATCCATTTACTATTCCCAAAACTGTGTAAAAGCTCGACCTGATTTTGTCTCTTGTTCTTCCATTGCCTTGTGAAGGTCCATGAGCCAACACTGTACCATATCATATGTACCAAATCAAGCAGCTCTGTTTATGCTAGGACATACAAGTTGTACCTTTGTCTGAAAGGTACGTCCTAATTTAGAAAATCTTAATTTGGCTGGCTTGATTTTTAAGCTATCAGCTGGCCTGAGGATGAACTCAGCACTTCAGTGATGCAGCAAGGACTGAGTGTGTACGTGAGGCTGTATCCTACAAGAGACCTTTGCCATTTGGAAAAAGTCACAGTCTGCATGTAAGAGATGATCCATGGATCACACCAGGGACATCAGCCACCTAGCCCACTGCTGTTTCCAGTGGTGGCAAGAGGAGATGCTGCTTAGGAAGAAGGTGAGACTGTTATGTGCAGCCCTCTCCCCTAGCACACAACATCCACAACTGCTGGATTAGGGATACTAGAGGAGATGTTCCTGCCTCATCCTTTTAGCATTAAGACCCATTAATTTGCCTAACCCCTTTTTGAACAGGCTAATACTGTCTGCCTCCAGAAGCTCCTGTGTTGGCAGGCTCTAGAGGTTCACCACCCACTCTATAAGCAAGCATGTTATTTTATCTGGTTTAAACTGATCTTTTGCTAGTTGCCTGAAGCATGCCCTAGATCCCATACTAGGTTCTGGTAAACAACAGATATGTTTGCTTTAACCAGCACATCCATCATTCTGTAAATCACAATTACATCACTCCTTCACCCCAGAGTGGAGTCCCAGTCTTTGTAAGGCAGCAGCTTCAACATCTCAACCATTTTTGCTGCCCTTTAACTCTACTTAAAAGAACACACCAGTTTTTTATGTAGCAGAAACATTGCACCCTCTGTTCCTGCTCCGAATAACTTTCTTATGAGTTCCAACATTTTATTGGGTTTTGTTTGCCATTGCATACCGAGCTGATCATTTCAGAGAACCATCAACAATGGCTCAGAGATTGCTTTCCTAAGTTCTAATTCTCAGTTCCAAGTCTGATTTAGCTAATTTTTTCCTAGATGCATTGCTTTGGATTTATTTATATTAAAGTTCATCTGTCACCTTTGAGCCAACTCAGTTTGGTGAAGTCCTCACGGCCTTCACACTGTCTGAATGAAGTTAGTGTCATCTGCAAAGTCTGCAAAGGCAGTGACTCCATGGTATGATGTGGTTCAGTTGCCATTTTAAATGAGCTGATTTGGTTAACTTTTGTAACTCCCTGGGAGAAAGAAGTCCTTCCAAAATCCCCTTAAGGTTTGAAGGCTAGTTTCCATTTCTCTAGCCTAGTGGAGCTCCATGGATTTCAGTCAGAAATTATTTATAGAGGTAAATGAAGCCAGTTGTGTCCTGCAGGGAGAAGAGTGAAGGATATTGTTTCCAGCTGCCTCTTAGCTCCTCAGACTTTCCTTTATATTAGTATCCTGGGATTGTTCTTGATAATTATTACACTTGTAATCTAACCATGCTGACAGAAGCGTGAAGTAGTGTAAGATGCTAAATTGTTCCTATGTCTGCTATAATAGAAAGATGAAAATGTAAGGCCCTTCCTTTCAGATAAATCACATCAGTTGTAATGAATATTCCTAATCGCACTCCTGGGAACTTTGCTTATGCAGAAATTAGGGTATGTAGAAGCCCTGGAGCACCATCTGCCCAGAATGTCCCAGAAGCAGCGGCCTGCAGTAGTCTGTAGTCGTAGCTCCATCTACTGGTACTGAAAGGCCTGATCACCATCTTTAAGGAATAAAATTTAGGAAGGAGGTAAATTCATCATTAAACTTTTCTCCTGATACCCTTCAAGCCAGCAGAAGCACTCAGCTCTCTGATAGACCCCTGTCACTTGGTGATATTTGTATTCTTCCTCTAGGAGTTTTACTTGATGTTGCACCTCATATTCTCTGTCCAACACTGCCAACCCTAAAAGACTCACAAACCAAGAGTCATGTCCCCCAAAATGATGAGATTCTACAAATGCTGGATTTTTATCTTGGAGTCTTCACACTTTCTAAGTCTGGCATGGCCACAAAGACTATTTTTGCCCTAATGGCAGCATCTATCCCAGCAGTAACTTATCCCAGCGCCACATCTACATGTTTCTTGAACACCTTCAGGGATGGCCACTCCACCACCTCCCTGGTTAAGTCTGTTCCAATGCCTCACCACTCTTTCAGTAAAGATCTTTTTTTTCCTAATGGCCAATCAAACCCCCCCTTGGCACAACTTAAATTTGTTTCCTCTCATCCTTTCAGTAGCTACTTGGGAGACTAACACCAGCCTCACTACAACCTCCTTTCAGGTAGTTGTAGAGAGCACAGATAAGATCATACAGACTCCAGCTGGCAGACTGTAGATTATATGCTCAAAAGCTCTGGATTTAGTAAATATCAAAGCTATGTATATGACATTTTGCAAATTGTTTAGATTGAAGTATTTTACAGTGCAATTAAAGATATGCTGTGCAGCACCTAAAGCACATTAACAGTTACCTGGTGTTTCTTTCCCAGACTGATGTTCAGTTGTATGCTTAATCTCTTTGTGTTTTCAAGGCTTCCCATTTTTGAACTTCTAGTAAAACCAGAGTTATTTATATCACCAGTGGTTCCAAATACTCCTCAAAAAGAAAATAAAGCAAAGCAAACAAAATAACTCACTCAAAGGAAGCTAAAACTTCAGCCTTTCCCCAGGTTTGCCACGAGATGTCAGAATCTGCAAGTGCTCATTTCATAACAGCCACACTTGGAAACAACACATCCCTTTCTCTGGATATCTGGGGGGACATTAATTCTAAACTCTTCTGTATGCCTCTTGTTCTCTAGACACCCCTGTAGCATAAATTCTGAGGCACTTATTGTTCCAGTATAAATACATGAATCCCTAACATGGGAATAACCCTATATGAGTTACTATGGCTACCAAAGGTAGGAATTGGAACTTACTTGCCAGTCAAATGTAGGGAATGAATCAGGATAATGTGGGATTTAAAATGTTCTTACTGAGAGGCCACCAAATTTTTTCTGCTAATACCGAATCATAATTGTTTAATTTCTCCAAAAAAAATATTCAGCTTCTGGATTTATTTATTTTTTCTATTATCTTGCAGTATGGTTTTTAATGTTCATGTTCAGTCTGTGTTCACACACTTAGGATGGGTAGGCAGGACTTGGCATGTGCTCATTATCTACTCCAAGAGAAATCCATGTGACATTTTGGATGTTGACAGCTTCAAAAAACCCCAGACCACAGTAGCCAAGAATTATAGTATGACTTCAGCTATTGAATGTATGGGCTGACTTGTCTAATGCCAAACTAAAGTGGTGAAGCACTTAAATGAGGTAAGACAGATGGTCAGTGAATCAACATTTCTGTGGAGAGTGATGCTTTTAGCCACTTCACTTCTCTTTGCATTATTATCACAGTATGGATCCAAGCATTGGGTTTTTTTTTAATCAATTCACATACCTGCTATCATATGATCAGGATAAGAGCAAACCCAATCTTTCTCCCCAAAAGATGCAATGTTAATAAGCCTTCTGGAGAAAACATCTGTGGCAATTTTCATTAAGAACTAAAGGTCAGCTCTCTGTTCACATGCATATTTAAATCTTTTAAAAGCATTTTTCTGCATAGACATTTCTGCTACATTACCTTTAAAAACACTTTGTTCCTCGCTGCTTAGGAAGATGTCAGAGATCCATAATGCAGGTCCTCTTGTTCTGAGCATTCTGAGCATTAAATGCTATTAAACAGGTTGCTGCTAGCCCTGTGTTTCAATTTTTCCAAGTATTCTAGGGTTTGGAGGGGGTTTTCGTCACTGGAATGAAATGTCCAGGATCAGGATCAGCAGCCTCTAAAATGGGGAAATGTTACACCAGCATTTTTGTCACCAAGTTTACTGCTCAGGTGAGTATTAGTCTCTGCCTTTCCTTGCTCTGGGGCTCATGAATGGATGTTGAGGGTTGGAAGAGAAAGGCCGGGCCTTCTCCTCCCCCCGTAAAGTGAAGGGAAAAAAAACCTCACAGCCGGATTAGCAAAGGAGTGGGTGCTGTATATTTACAAAGCAGTTTAGGGAAAAATGCAGGTTTATGTACAGAATTTACAGTATTTACAATATATACAGAAATATACAACAAAGTCACACAGAAATGAGGGTTCCCTCCTCAGCTGAGGGGGGTTCCCCACCTCTGCTCCCCCTTCTTTCCCCCTTTCCCCAGAGAGGGTTAGAAAGAGAGAAAAAGAGAAAAAAACAGTTGTTAATTGGAAAGCAGTTAATACAGGCCTTGCAGTTTATCATTTTCAAGGTCAAGCCTGGCTGAAAGCCCAGAAAACTGCGAGCTGCAAGCCACCAAAGGAGGGGGGAAAAAAGACTGACCAGAAAACTGCTGTACTCCCAGTTCAAAAGGTGCTTCCCCCCAATCTAGCAATGAAATTAGTTTAGATCCTTCTTTCGTTTACAAACATCCAACCACAATATTCCCTTTCTTAAGGGGACAGCCTCAAACAGTCACAGTGGAAAAGAATTTATTATTATTATTATTGTTATTATTATTATTATTATTATTATCATCATCATCATCATCATCTTTTTGCTTGTTGTTGTTGCCAATTTATTTTCCTCCACATCATGCAATAGAAGCAAAGGCATGGGCATGTTTAAAAGTGTACAGGGCTGAAAAATGGTTGATCCCTCTTGTCAGTGCTTCTTCCTGAGGCAACCTTTAACTACCTGAACCTGAGGTATGCCTTTGAGTGGTCTTTCACTCTCAGGGCAGAATCTGGGCACTTTCACATGCATAGAAAGAGTAGAGGATAACATTATGGTGACCCTTGACTCAGTGATCAGTGCCACCTGCTATAAAATTGACAGGCCCTGCACAGATCAGCCCTACTTCAAGGGCAAAAAGATTGCTCTTTTGAAAAGAAGGGTAAAAATATCTTTAACTGAGGTCTGGAAGCTGCTGATTTGTAGACAGTCACTTAACTGTTGCACTTTGTGGTGGTTTTAGGCTATGCCTTTCAAACTGATCACAGATCTTGAGCAGAAAAGCAGTAAAACATAAATACATCACGATTGGGTGTAAAAAAAGAAAACTGAGCTGTTCTGGCAAAGTTAATGTGTGTGTGTGTGGAAATTTCAACCCACCACACACTTTAATAAGCAATTAAAAAAAATAGAGGGTCTGCAATTTTGTTTTTCTTGGCCCACAGTGCATTTTTGATACTTTTTCTTTGCTTCTTCCCTTCCAAGCAATAGATTGTTCTCCTTTTCTTTCCCCTCTGAAAGAACAGCTTATTTTATGCCTTTACTAATTCTTGTTAGTAGCATTCAGATGATTCTTCATTCCTGGTAGTTTTAATTTGTTTGTAATTTTTCACAGTAGATAGAATAGTCTCAAAATTCCCAAAGTCTTTGATTATCATTTTCCTTTTCTGGCCAATAGATGGGACTCTTACCACTTATTTCTCTCTGATGCTATGCACAGATTACTAGTGCAAAAGCCATTCTTAGAATCTGAAGCCTGAAGGATATATGTGTTTGTGGAAAACATGCAAACAAGGAACCTCTTCAGCTGTTGACAGCTTACAACAGCCAGGTACCCAGGAAGAGCAGAACCTCAGGTTAGAGTAGGTTTATCTTTTAGACAAAGTGTTTCATCAGTCCACAAATAAAAAACACTTACTGCTCCGTTTTTCTCCTATCAGGGAAAAAAGAAAGGCATATTGTTTGAGTCAGTTAACATAGTAAATAGTAAACTAAACCAGTGAACAGGTCAAGTTAATTAGCGGGGTTATTTGTGACTTTGGTCCTGTTGCCTTTTACATAGATTAGAATAGAATAAACCAGGTTGGAAGAGACCTTCAAGATCATCGCATCCAACCTATCATCCAACACCACCTAATCAACTAAACCATGCAACCAAGCACCCTGTCAAGTCTCCTCCTGAACACCTGCAATGATGGTGACTCCACCACCTTCCTGGGAGATTGCCACATAAATTACTAAACCTTATCAGGTGCTGGCCTGCACTTGGTTAAAACACTGGATTTTGATGGAAAGTAATGTTTTGGGTGGGAGATAGTTCCAAGGTTAAATGGATAATGGAAATATCTGTTTCCTCAGTTGAAATGTAGGTGGGACATCAGTGGATTTCTCACTAACTGGAAATGCACCAGCTCCCAGGGTAGACCTGAGAACTGTGCTCCAGCTTTCCTGCCTGAGAAATTGTTGGTGGAAATCCTGGGATATTACCAGCAGCTCTTGCAGACAGTGCCCTGAACTCCATGGCAGAGACCTGCCTGCTTGACTATTTTGGCTTGTGAAAAGCTCTTTTTCAGACAGTCAGGGAGCTGAATGCCTGAAAGATCTACTACAGTTAACATGGTATTCAGAAATTTGCCCTGTATGGTTAATTTCCATTTCTTTTCCTTTTTTTTCTGGTGAACTACTTCAATTACTTCACCTTGGGGATTTTTTTTTCATATTTCGGAATGGAAAAGGGAAGATGAAGTCTTGCAACAGTACTGCAGTTTTCCACAGTGAAATACTCAAGATGGCTGTGAAACAATGAGCAGTTTTGTCTGCAAGGGTGCTGCTGCTCTTGTTGCAGTGTTATACCTGCACATTTTCTTTTATAGTGTTCCCATGTGTCTGGTTCTGCTATGTGTTGTGCCCCTGCTCAGCCATGGCCTGGTTAATGTCAAAATGAACAACAGTGTCATCATGGCTTCATGTATTTCTGTAAGCAAAATCCTAAATAAATTAGAATTTATCTATTCTTTTCCATTTAAAAACAATCTTGTGTTTAATTACAGATCACTCAAGCCCCAAAAGGCAAGGATGAGAATGTGAAGCAACACATGATGGCTGCAACACATGACAATCCCTTGCCTGTGATTGACTACTTTAGCCCCCAAAACACCTTCATTATGTTTTCCTTCTAACTTGCACTTGGTTAATGTTAGTATTTGGGGGTTATGAAATCTCAACAGCTTTTTCTTACTTTGAAAGAAGCAAACTCCACTTCCTGCAAGCTAACTCCCAGGTGAGCTGGCTGTGCATTAGACAGAGGTGTGGCAACTTGTGCAGCATCCCTCTCAGAGTACACCGAAAGGGGATGGACGTTTTGATCATCTACTGATTAATAAAGCAAAATAGGGGAAGGAAGAAGGGAATTTTGTGATTGTGTTAAAGTTCTGCAAATAAAGTGTGTCATTCTCTTTAACAAGGGCTTTCATTTGTCCCCAGGCTGTGTGCAGGCTGGCCAGACTGCTTACTCAGATCAAATGTCACGTCAGATGATTTAAGGTTGTGTTCATTCATGTTGTGTGCCGTTGGCTGGGGTTTGCAATGCTCTCTGGCTGTTGTTTGGGCAAAGGCTTTGCTCAGGACTTGCTTTACCAAGCAAGTGTGAAAGTCTATGGTTTTTACAGGGCACCTGAATATCCAGCATATAAATTCTGTAGAGCAGGCTTTGGCAGCATGCATGTCTCTGCTATCCCTGGGAAGGAGCATGCTTTGAGCCCACACAAACACCTGCTATCACCACATTTTGTCTGAAACTGTGTCATTCATTTTCTGAACCAAGGCTGCAAGGTTACAGAATGTTGACTTTTCCTGGGTCTCTAAGCCCTTGTTAAGTATTTCTCTTGGGTTCCACATGATGGATTTGTTTCTCTCCTCCTACTTGCTTCCCCTGCACTCCCCAAAACATGCTGAGATTGATGAGCTGCACATTTAGAAAAATGGAAGGAAACATCTCTTTGTCTTGTACATGGTTAACCTCTAACCTCAACAGTGGAGGAGAATGTTATTTCAGACTCCCCAGGTGTATACTTTGTAAAGGGCAGAACAATTTTAATACCTAGTAGCTTTACAGACAAATTTAATAAATTAAGAGTAATCTGTCATTAAACTTCTAGGTACTGCATGGCTGTATTAGAAGCCACTAAGCATATAGTTTCCTCCTATTATATTAGCAACTTTTCCATTATACTTTCTCTAAAGTATAATCATCAGTGTTGATGGCCTGAGCTGTGTTTATTGAAAGAATAATCTGAAATGTAAAGGCATACAGTGCTGCTTTTCATGGGAACTTAAAGCCATAATTAGTCACTTCTGACCTATGATGCACAAGCAGACCTTTTCTGGCCTCTACACTTGAGAGAATGATGATTAAGAGCCTCATTAAATTGCTTGGTGGAGCAAGCAATTTGGATGAGTGGCTCTTCTCTACTATAGCTGTGATGGGAGTTGGAATCAGGCAGCCCAGGATTCAAGCAGGCTGCACTGCCCATCACCCTTTTGACTCTCTCGTGCCCTTTGCCTCCCTGCAAGGGCTGCAGCACGTCATACTCAGTGCACAGGGTGTGCAGAGGTTTTACAGTGTTTTGTACTCCTGGGGAAATATGAATGCTAGGTCAAATGATGCTTTCAGCTGTCTCTGGCTAGATATATTGATTTAAGTGTAGTCCATTAACGTAATAATTATGAATGCATGATACTGAGTTTTGCTCTCCTGTTGAGAGCAGTCATGGTTTGTAATGGCTTTCCTTGTTTTCCAAGTACACTTGCAACCTCTTGTGCTATCCACTAGAATGGATGACAATTTTGCCCTGAAGCTCAGGTAAATTATTTAACCAAATATTTCCACTTCAGTTCTCCAAAAAGATAAGAGCTGAGTGAAGCAAAGAATGGCAGCAGCAGTGCCAATTAAGTTGAGGAGCCAGGATGGCCTTACACAAAACTGAAGCCGAAGCTTGTAAGCCTGGAAAGCCAAAAGCCTTCTCAACTCTATTTTAATTGTATTTTAAAGTCAATGCATTAATGAAAATTATTGTGATTTTAATTTTGTTTGTTTATTTCACTATTGGGAAACTGTGAGAGAAGAAGAACAATGCATGCTTATGCTAGCAAAATGTAAAGGTACCTGGTTTGGGTGGATTCCTTTCTTCCCAAATTTTGCACATTCATTTTGCCTCCTACTCTGCTTTTCTCCTTGCAGTGTTAGAGCATCTCTTACAGACATAAGCAGTTTCTCCCTCTGAACTGATTCCTCAAGTAACGCACAGAGACATGGTAGACAGATCAGTCTGTGCATCAGTGACATAACCTCTCAGATTCTTCACAGGGAAGTCCAAAAAGATGCTCAAATGTTTCATCTTTAATGAGAACCACTGAGCACATACCTCAGAGACCTAGGACTCGAGTGCACTTCTGGGCATTTGCCCTACTTTGCAGTTCATTGTCTCCCACTTCTGCATCTTGCTATTCCTTTCCTTTTGGTGGTTGAAGTTATCCATCATTTCCTTTTTGCTCCTTACCCTCAGGAACAAAAGAGATATCCCATCTTCTTTCCCAGTCTCTTTTAGAGGGATACTGAGGGACCAGTTGGAAGATGGAAAGGGCTGCTGTTTCAACATGCTATGGCTGCAAGAGAGGCAAGGATTTGCTTCCAAGAGAATGACCACACTCTAGGAAAAGAGGGCTGAATTGCTTACCTCTACCAGCCCCAACAAGTGATGGCAACATGTTCAAGAAAACAAAGGCTGAAAAGAATGGAAGCTGTCTTTCTCAAGTTTAAGACCCACTTGTCAAATATGTCTGCAGTGTGAAATAAACCTGAATGTAGTCTTTACCAAGAGAAGGCCACCTTTATTCTCACTAAGCTCTCTCATCTTCAGTGATCTAATGCAGAGGAGGAGCAAGTGGACCTCTGCCTGCCCTAGCAGCCAGGAAGGAGCAGCACTGTGTGGTGGAGGCTACCAGGCATTGCTGAGCCCCCTCTCCAGCACTGGAGGGTGTCTGCAGGGCAGAATTACATCTGAGAGCATTTTTTACTGTACACACTGTAGCAGCCCAAGAGAGGAAGCAATGGTGAGGTGCACAGGGTGGCAATCACAGTTGCCCTTCTCTGTGCAGAAGAATGGTAGGAAAGTTAGCTTCTGAAACCACACAGCCAGCTGTTCTGCAGATGGTGGGAACTGCAGGCTGCTTAACCTGCAGCTCACCATGCCTGGCATGTACCATACCTGTATGGTTTGCTGAAACCTAAGGGGCCACTGGAACGGAGATGAGACTGAAAGACACTGATAATTTTGCAGACAAATGAGCAAACAAGCGTTTGTTCCATCTGCAATGTAAAAATGGGGTGCTGGGGCTTTTTTTCCTCCTTTTTTTTTCTTTTCTTTTTTTCCCCATTTACTTGCTAAACAAACAAGCACCATAAAATTATTGTGGAAGAAGATTTTGTTATCAGTTGAACACAGCTGTAGCTTAAAGGAGACAAAACTCACTGAAGCATTCCAAACTGGCAGCATAGCAACTATGGTAGAGGTACTCATCCACAGGAGGTGCACACCCTAGTGTGGGTCTCTGCCTGGACCTCATGAAAAATCCTTTCATTGCAAATGAAGCCAAGAGCTGACAACAGCTTTACTGAGTTGGACTAGAAAGGACTGTCTGTATCACAATAGCTGCTGTGCTAATACTTCCATTATTGAATGTCAGACCCTGGGGACAGGAACAAGAGATTGTTTCTTCAGGAGAGGGAAGCAGAGCAGCTTCAGACACCATTTTTTTTCCATTTTTAAGCTGGAGGGAAAGATATTGTTCTTTCCTCTCCCCCAAACATATTGTTTAATTAGCAAATGCAAAATGCTGTAAGAGACTTGAATTTCTTGCAGGTTTATTATCCATTCATTAAATTAACTCTTAGAGCAACCTCTCTTAGCTCTTGGTGCTATACAAACTTGCAATATGGATCAATCCCTGCCTGACAGTGCTCTAAGGAAACAACAGAGAACAAATATAGGACATAGTATCCTCAGGTGTAGCTGGGGACCAAGGCACAGAACAGCAAAATAGAATCAGAGAATCACAGAACAGGTTGGAAGCGACCTTTGAGATCCCCAAGGCCAGCCACTCTCCTGGATGTCACAAACCCACCATTACTGCTAAGCTACTACCACTAAACCACAGCCCTCAACACCACAGCCACATGTCTTTTAAATACCTCCAAGGATGGTGACTCCACCACCTCCCTGGGCAGCACATTCCAATGCTTGATAATGCTTTATGTGAATATTTTTTTCCTAGTATCCAACCTGAACCTCCCTTGGCACAACCTGAAGCCATTTCCTCTTGTCCTGTCACTTCTTGTGGGTGAGAAGAGACCAACCCCCAGGTCAGTCTCTTCTCTTTTGAGGCAGTTGTAAAGGGTGATGAGGTGTCCCTTCAGTTTCCTCTTTTCAAGGCTCAAGAGCTCCAGTTCCTTCAGCTATTCCTCATAAGGTTTTTGTTCAATGCCCTTCATCAGGATAAGGTGGTGAAATAATTCACTCAGGTCATGGTTAAACATTTCACAGTATCACAGTATCACAGTATAACTAAGGTTGGAAAGGACGTGAGGATCATCGAGTCCAACCTATCACAGACCCCATGACTAGACCATGGCACCAAGTGCCACGTCCAATCCCCTCTTGAACACCTCTAGGGACGGTGACTCCACCACCTCCCTGGGCAGCCCGTTCCAATGACGAACGACTCGCTCAGTGAAGAACTTCCTCCACACCTCGAGTCTTGAGCTAGTTCTTCCCTTAGTCCAGTGCCTTACATATTAGCTTTATGTACCAATGACTATAAATGCTCTTTTTACTGTAATAATTTCGTCTGAGGAACGAGTGAGGTTAAAACATAAGTTTTTGAATCAAAATGACTAGATAACTCTTTTTTTTCCCCCCAGTCATGTGATGTCAAGGGATGCAGTCCTGAGCATTTTGCAGACATTTTCATAAATACATTTTCCAGACATTTTCATTAACAGTGCTTTTGAGATTAGTACCAAAGAAAAAAAAAAGAGAGAAAAAGCAAGAAAAAGTATTTTAGCCACAGCCATTTTTCTATGGGAAGTAGAGAATTATTATGAGTGTGTCTATCTTATCCCCTCCTGAGCAAAATTGGTAGTACAGTAACCAGAGATCTGTAGCAGGCATTAAAAAAATAAATGTGCTTTTTTTCATATTAAAAAAAAGAAACTATCATTTTGCTAGATTTCCAGAAGTGACTTAGTAAGGCAAAAGCACAAATTACAGCAGTTTAAATTATGTAAAGGTTCCAGGCTAGTGCTCACAGTGTCTTTGTGTCATGTGAGAGAGAACGTTAAGAGAGGAAAGAAGCACAGCTCAGAACTTCTCTCTGTAATGCCCCAAAAGTCTCTTTTATAGTTTGGAGGTTTTGTCTTGGCATGGGAAGTGTTGTTCAGCTCTGCCTCTTTCCTCTCCCGCATTTTTGAACCAAAATCATCAATGCAAAGCTGTGGAGGAGGGCCTTTACCTCGCCTTAACCCTCATTTTTGTCTTTACCGTGTTTGCTTTGAGTGAATCACAAGCACCTGTGTTTCCTGTTGATGGAAAGAGAAACCTGCAAATGGTATTCTGGAGACTTCTCTGGAGTTTCATTTTATCTAATACCTCCTCTTTGTATCCAAACAAAGCATTATCCTAATCCACTTAGTGGTGCACAATAAGCAGCATGAAAGAAACTTACAGAGCATTTTTTAGTAGCAATTGAAATTCCTCTGAAACAGTTTGAACACTTCTGTCTGATATTACCCTTTTTCAGATCACTTATTTTCTAGTTTATGATATGTGTACTGTTACTGACTTGCTAAATAAATTTAGAGTCCTCTATGATTAATGTGTTTATTCTCATCAGCAAAATGAAGCTGTAGTTTATATAAGGATCTCAAACAATACAAGAGAATCTACTGTGGTTTTAGAGCAAGGATGTTTGGAAGATTACAGCTGCTGAGAGGAGCCCACACAGATACCCTGTACTAGAGCCTTCACAGAGGCAACCTGCCTGTTCACCACAAACTCACAGAATCATAGAATTGTTAGGGTTAGAAAGGACCTCAAAGATCATCTGGTTCCAACCAATCTGCCATGAGCAGGGACACCTCATACTACATCAAGTTGCTCAAAGCCACATCCAGCCCAGTGTTAAAAACCTCCAGGGGTGAGGCTTCCACCACCTCCCTGCTCTACCTGTTCCAGGGTCTCACCACCCTCTGGGTGAAGAACTTCTTCCTACTATCCAATCTGAATCTACCCATGTCTATTTTTTTCCATTCCCCCTAGTCCTATCATTACCTGACACCCTAAAAAGTCCCTCCCCAGCTTTCTTGTAGGCCCCCTTCAGATACTGGAAGGGCATATCTTGGAGCAACCCTCTACCAGCTCTATTGAAACAATGCAGGGAGACATGACAACCAAGAAAGGTCAAGTCCTTTCTCTACTTCATCTCTACAGACTCACAGCAAAGCTAAAGATTCACAGAAGTTCAGATGTGTAAAGGTTGCCAGCTCAGTTCCAGCTCTGCACAGCTTCTTAAAAAGTCATGTCAAGGCAGCACTGTGCTCAGTTGCACATCCACATGCCCAATTACATCTTTAAGAACTTGAACCCTGGGCTTTTGAATCCTTTTGGTAGCTCCCATAGAGTAGAATAGAATAGAATAGAATAGAATAGAATAGAATAGAATAGACCAGACCAGACCAGACCAGACCAGTTTGGAAGAGACCTTTGAGATCATTGAGTCCAACCTATCACCCAACACCAATCAACTAAACACCAACACCAATCAACTAAACCATGGCACCAAGCACCCCATCAAGTCTCTTCCTAAACTCCTCCAGTGATGGTGACTCCACCACCTCCCTGGGCAGCACATTCCAATGGCCAATTACTCTTTCTGTGAAGAACTTCTTCCTGACATCCAGCCTAAACCTCCCCTGGTGCAGCTTGAGACTGTGTCCTCTTGTTCTGGTGCTGGTTGCCTGGGAGAAGAGACCAGCCCCCACCTGGCTACAACCTCCCTTCAGGAAGTTGTAGAGAGCAATAATGTCTCCCCTGAGCCTCCTCTTCTCCAGGCTAATCAACCCCAGCTCCCTCAGTCTCTCCTCATAGGGCTTGTGCTCCAAACCCCTCCCCAGCTTTGTTGCCCTTCTCTGGACATGTTCCCTGGACACTTCATGTGCCGTGTGATTGTTATTCAAACAGCAGATGAATAGGAATATTTCCAGGTTTTGCTGTAACTTCAAACATCATAAAATCTTGATGTGAAGAAAAATAGCTGCTTCTTTTGTCTGGGGACTCAGAAGACTGACTGACACTTCCTGAGAGAAACAGTGCTCTTTCCAAACCGACTCATTCATTGTGAGTGAGGAGAGCTTCACAACTCTGCAGGGGTGAGTAGAATGTCCTTGATCTGCATCCCCCTCAGCAGGGAGAGGGAAGTCTGACAGACAGCTGCTGCACCTTTGATTTTGAAAGACAAGAGATGTGATACCTAAAACTACTGTGGTTTATTTCACAACTATTTCTATCTCTGCCTTGAATATATTGCCTCAGAGCCTACTAAATTTAGTGAGCCTGCCTCTACGAACCTGTCTTGTGAAGCTTCTGGAACCTGCTGCCTTCATGTCCATTCAAATTGCAGAGGGCACAGGTTTCAATGGGTTACAAAATCCACACAGTCTTTGTGAACCTTAGCTATGAATATTTCATTATTTAACATCATTTCAGCTGTGATAAAATTGTCTGACCAGTAATGCTGTGTTGTCAAGGACTTTATCTGGCCTTTCTCAGAGGGAGTTCACTGTGTGAAAAGTAAAGAGGCTTGGGGTAACAATTAGTTTGAAAAGACTGCCCATGCATAATCACTGACATCGTACAAAAAGCAGCAGGTACTAATTCCTTGTTTCCACCCTCATGAAAATCAGGTTTTTTGTGTCAGTATGTTTTCCAGTGCTCAAACTGAATGGGTTTTGAACTCCTGGAGGAGACCTCTGACAAAATGTTCTAGGTTATTTATTGCTGTCAGGGAGTGAAAGATGGGGAAGCAAATTTGTAATTGTATGTTACTGTAGTGGTAACAACAGAGCTGATTTAGGAGAAGGATGTGTGCAATCCAGGTAGGAAGAAAACATTTCTGATGCCTAAGAATAACAGGAGAGGAAATCTTCGTGTCTCTTCTCACAGTCAGCATCTGATCTGATGTCTACCAGAATCAATAGAGAAAACTCTCTTTTTTCCTTTACACTTTGGATCCAGGCCGTGTAGAATAAAAAAAGGTCGTGATCAAAAAGAAAAATAGAAAAGAGCCAACAATGAAGAAATACCTTTTAAATCTGTAAAAATAACAGACTGTGCATGCCCTTGGCACAACCTGGCCATTTAAAGGTTTTATACCAAGTTTTGGAAAGAACTGTCCGGGGTGGGGAGGGGTGTGTGTGGAATAACATTATCTGCAATTGTTTTGAATAGTTGGAGTCCTTATGGAGAGAAGTTGAATGTAGATATGACAATCCTGGTTAGTTTTTGGTCATTGGAATGGGTTGCCCAGGGAGGTGGTGGAGTCACCATCACTGGAAGTGTTTAGGAAGAGAGTGGATGGGGTGCTTGCTGCCATGGTTTAGTTGATAATACAGTGTTGGGTGATAGGTTGAACTCAATGATCTCAAAGGCCTTTTCCAACCTGGTTAATTCTATTCTATTCTATTCTATTCTATTCTATTCTATTCTATTCTATTCTATTCTATTCTATTCTATTCTATTCTATTCTATTCTATTCTATTCCATTCCATTCCATTCCATTCCATTCCATTCCATTCCATTCCATTCCATTCCACTCCACTCCACTCCACTCCACTCCACTCCACTCCACTCTATTCCATTCTATTCTATTCTATTCTATTCTATTCTATTCTATTCTATTCTATTCTATTCTATTCTATTCTATTCTATTCTATTCTATTCTATTCTATTCTATTCATCAATCTTTTAGGGAAATTGTGGAAGGCCTGTGAGAGATGGAAAAGATCTTTGAGATCATTGGGACCAACCTATCATCCAACACTATCTAATCAACTAAACCAGGGCACCAAACACCCCATCAAGTCTCTTCCTAAACACCTCCAGTGATGGTGACTCCACCACCTCCCTGGGCAGCCCATTCCAATGGCCAATCACTCTTTCTGTGAAGAACTTCTTCCTAACATCCAGCCTAAACCTCCCCTGGCACAGCTTGAGATTGTGTCCCTTGTTCTGGTGCTGGCTACCCAGACCAGCCCCCACCTGGCTACAACCTCCCTTCAGGTAGTTGTAGACAGCAATAAGGTCTCCTCCAAGCCTTCTCTTCTCCAGGCTAACTGCCCAAGGGAAATATGAGCAGTGGATGGATGTAGTCTGTGATCTGTTTAATCTGACTATGCATTATGCTTTAGTTTCATGCATAATTTGCACACCTCTTGCTAGTAATAAGGCATCAAAAAATAATGATTCCTGAATGACACCCAGCATGTGCTCATACAGAAATGCAGATGCAAAGAAGCACTCTGTTCACTGAATATTGTTAATGCCCATCCTCCTTTTCCAAATTCATCATGTTTCCAGACAATTTCTGATGCATATACCACAGCCAAATAGCTTATTGGTGTTGAAACAGATCATAAAGTGCCTGTTGCTAGGGTAACAGCATCTTTTTCAGAGATATTTGCAAAGATGGAGGCTTTCTGCTTTGTTGATTCTCCAAAAGCAGCTTAAAATAAGGACTGGCCTCCCTCATACACGAAGGCATTTGCATGGCATTAAATTAAAGGCCTGGTAAAGCCTGACCTGGTATAATCTTGATTGCAACAGGCATCGAAGCACTGATCTAGTTCCATATATTATAACCAGCCTTGTTTAAAATAATATATATAATTTAAAATATATGGGGGGTTAGGGTGCTCTATTTTCACTTGATACTGTTTTTACACTCATTCTGTGTTTTATGTTGCTTGGATCCTGGTCCTTTGGTGCTGCTTTCTCCACACTGTTGTATGACAGGGATATGACTGGTAAAAGGCTATTTAATATTCAATAAGCAGAGTGGTTAATAGAAAGATTAATAATGTTATTAGTCATAGAAATCCCATGAAGAAATATTAATAAAACCTATTTGCAGGTTTGAAATGTTTGGTCGTGGAACAGATACCTCACCAGCAGGAACAAGTAACAATTTAAACAGCATGTACAAAAATCCAGAAGCAACAAACAGCACTTTCAACTGTAAAGAAGAAAGGAACATCGGCAATGAAGCCGGCGATTGCCCACAAGGTGGGGGGAACCCCAGAATTCCCTAGGGCAACAGACCTTCAACAGATGCTTGTAAAAACCAGATATTGTAATTCCTCACTGATCCTGAGTGAGGATTTAAACAAAACCAAAATGGCATTGACCATGTGGAAGCTGCAGGAGCACAGTTTCACTTTCTGTTGGTGTCTGCAGCTTGCTGCTGAGACAGAATTTGCTCCCAAAGGCTTTGTAGCTGAAAGCTTTGTAGAAAAGAGGTTCCTCTGCTGCAATCCTTTTGCAGTGGTGCTCATTCCTTGTTCCAATCAAATGAAACTGTCCCAGGGACTCAGCTCCTCTGGGAGTTCGCCTCTCGGCCTGGCAAGAGGTGTCTGTCAGCTCCTGGGCTTTACAACACTAAAACAGCTAAAATGGCTTCCAAGCGAGGCTTGTGATTCCTTCCAGAGCGTGGACAATTGCAACGTAAGGCTCTGGCTCTTTGGGCTGGTACTTAGAGATTTCCCGAGACAATAATGGCCAGTGACAACACAGATTGAGGGATAAAACCCTGACATTGTAACCCATAGAAAGGCTTTCCTCCAAAGGTGGCCAAAAGCACGCTCACCTAGCCCACTCGGGCTCCAGGACACGTTCAGACAAGCCTGGACAATGAAAACCCAGACCTGAAAAATCAGACCTACTGGCTCCTGCCTCAGAAAAGCATTTTTGAGGCTTTTTGGTCCTTTGGGATAGACAGTTATCTCCTGGTCATCATTTCAACAAAATGTGTATATACCACATCTCCTAGGTCTTGTGGAGCTTTTGTAAGGATTCCTATCACCTTTATGGGCTGATTCCATTAAAATAAATAAATTAAAATTGTAATGAATTAAAGGACTGTATCTCTTTCCTTAATCGCCCTAGCAATGGTGTGAAAGGCAAAGGAAGGCTGTTCTGAAAGAGCAGCCTCCATGGCTGCAGATGGACATGGCAACTAACAGGCTGAAAACCTGAACATGCAGCAACTGGGAAAAAAAATACAGCTAATTCAATCCATGATGGGCTCATGTCTTTGTCCTTTTCTGCTTTGTAAGTGAGAAGTGACAATAAGGTTCACAAGAGCTGTTAGAAATTGGCTAAAATATCTCTGTTTCTTGGAGTGTTAAATGAAGTATCTGAAGGGGGACTACAGGAAGGCTGAGGAAGGACTTCTCGGGATGTCAGGTAGTGATAGGACTAGGGGGAATGGAATGAAGCTGGAGGTGGGGAGATTCAGGCTGGATGTGAGGAGGAGGTTCTTCACCATGAGAGTGGTGAAACCCTGGAATGGGTTGTCCAGGGAGGTGGTCGAGGCCCCGTCCCTGGGGGTGTTTAAGAGCAGGCTGGATGAGGCTCTGTCCAGCCTGATCTAGTGTGGGGTGTCCCTGCCCATGGCAGGGGGGTTGGAACTAGATGATCCTTGTGGTCCCTTCCAACCCTGAATGAAACTATGAAACTATGAAACTATAAGACAAACATGCCCAACTCACTCTCCACCTCTGCATTTGTGCTGCTGTTCCACCTCATGTGCTGCCTGAACAAATAGTGACTACTGGGACCTGGAGCTGCAAATTCTCACCTTGATAGTAATTTACCTTCTCCTGCTGTGATTCAAAGGCTTCCATAGAAAGTAGCAAGAATCTGCCTGAACAGCCAGGATGTCTCTTAAAGACTCCTTGGTGGCTGATGCCAGACTGAATGTGTTCTTGCTGTGAGCCATGTCACAGGGGTGGGTGCTGCTGGGCTGCACCTCTGAAACCACTGGGTACCATGCCCAGCATTCTCCTTGGTTTGTACACTGCCAGCCATGCCTGTACAGGTGCTCCACTAGTGATTTATGGGATAATGCTGTTCAACCAAGTCTACAAGTGCAGGATTAACACTGCTTGTAGACTGCAACAGCCATTGTCTTTGTAACCATGTCCTTGCTTGCTGCTGCTTCTTTTCTCCTTCCTTATTTTATTCCACTCCCATTTTTTTACACTGTCCTCAGGAGCAGGACTAACCCCTTCAGACTCCATGTGTGAAGTAAGAAGCTGCAGTCTGAAGCATCCCTCCTGAGTGATGTCATGTGTTCTGAACCTGTTCTTGATGGTTGCTTTATTTTTTCCAGTAAAGCCATTTATTCTCCCATGCTATTGGTAAATAATAAAAGCTGTGACCTCATTCATTGTACGTCCACATGATGCAGGTACAAAGCAGCATCAGAGAGAGTCTCTGGTTCCTTGTTACAGCTCTGTTGCTATTTATTGAGAGCTAATTTTGGCCTGTGGTGCTAATATAACTTTTTTTCTGTTAACGACTCATTACTAACAGTGGACAACTGAGTCTGGCAGTTCACATTGAAGACAAACCCAAAAGATAATGAGATAAATGAGGAGCAACTCCACTGTACTCTTAAATCTGCATACGTTATTAGGGAACGCAGTGCTGCTCATGCCTTTCAAGTGACTGAGCTCTGGATCATACAGCCCTGCTTCACTTTTTGTCCAACTGAAAACATTTTACTACCTTATAGTTCTCTGTTGACAGGTTAAAAAGAAGCTACACCCGAGCCACCAACACCCCACTGTGCTACTGATCACTTTGAAATATGGAGGACTATAATCAGCTGAACCCCCTCAGGGCATGATGCAAAGATGAAATCAACTCAGCAGGTTTGTTTTTTTTTGACCACTGTTATCATTCTCTTAAAATTTACAGCTAAATGGGTAATGACACTATGTGTCTGTTACAGCTTTGAACACGTCACATTGAGGAGGGGGAACATGACAGACCTCTCCCTTCCGTGCTCTGACCTGCTGTGCTGAGAGCAGTCAGAGCAGAGGAAGCAGGTCGTGGCTGGATGCTTACTGCTGTGAACCTGTCTTTGACAACGAAGCCTATGATCCTCCTTGTTGAGATGGTTATGGAAGAGCCAATTAGAGCTAGCTAGTGTCAAGGTGGGGGAAAGCACATGGAAGGGTCTGTGTTGTAAAATCCACAGTCATAGATGGGCTTTTGCAGGAAGAAGGGTGAGAGGGGGGAGCAGACAGAATGATTTATAGGTAACAGAAAATTGTCTTTCAAACCATGCTATCCATTAACAAAAGTATGTATTTTCAGTCTAATAAAATAATGTTTGAAACTCTTAATTATTAATCCCATAATGATACATATAAATGCAACTAATGCATCAAAAAATGTGGGTCTGAATGTCTCCTAATGGATCAGCTTCCTTTGATTAAAGGCTATGGTGTTATACAGTGAATTAAAGCTATTTTCAGATGTCAGCTACATACTCAGTGCTCATTCATAGTATCAATTATAACAGAAATGAGTGACCCTTAAAAAGGAGCAAATGTATCCTTTCTGGCAGCCCTGCAGTCTAAGCAATAAGAGTAGAAGAAACCCAGATCTCCAGGAAGGAAGCAACATTTGTTCAGCTTTATCTCAAAGGATTACTGCTTGAGCAGATTATTTGATTCAGATCTATTGGCTTATATTTAATTAATAACATAAGTGATTTGTTCCTCTGATTGTCTGTTATCATTGTGGGGTTTTTTTATCATCTGCTTCACATGGATAAGTCCCTGTGTTGTCCTTAAGACTGCATGTCTTGATGTACTTATCAAATCTACACTTACAAAATCTAGTGAGCAGTTATGTGAACAGAAACAAAGTATCTGGCTCATTGCAGAAATCCATCTTCTAGTAAAATTTTCTGGTGTCTTAAAAAGCCACAAGTTCTGATCCAAGCTTCTCCCCTATGTTATGCTATGCACCACAGTTCTCCCGTGCATGGGCTTTTGGATATCCTTGTTCAAAACTTACTCCCTTGCAGGCGCATTTGCTGCCTCAACCTTCTGTTCTTTATGTACTCATTTCTTTTAATAGCTGTCAGCCTTAATGTATCTGATAACATTTAATAGATTCACAGAGTGCTTTCAATTGTAAGGGACCTTAATGAACATCTGTTTCCAACCCCTCTTGCCATGGGCAGGGACACCATGCACTAGACCAGGCTGCTCAAGTCCTCATCCAACCTGGCCTTGAACACCTTCAGGGAAGAAGTATTCACAACCTCCCTGGGAAACTTGTTCCAATGTCTCACCACCCTCTCTGTAAACAATTGCTTCCTAATATCCAGTCTGAATCTATGCTCCTCAAGCTTAAATCCATTCCCTGTAATCCTGTCACTACAAGCACTTGTAACAGGTCCCTTCCTGGCTTTCTTGTGGGCCCTTTTCAGGTACTGGAAAGCTTCAAAGAGGTTGAACCAGTGAGGAGATGATGAGGCACAAGCTTCACTCCTTTCTCATATTGAAATTAAAATCAATTGGCCAGATTCTGAATTGATCTAATTTGGTACAGCCCCAAGAGAAGGCAAAAGAAGCCATCACACTGTCATTTCTTGCTGCTTTTGCCATGGATTCACTCTAATTCCAACAACCACCCTTTGGCTCTGCCCTATTGCATTTCTAAATCTACTGCTTTTCCTACTTACTCAATATATTTAATAAGATAAGCAATTTTGTGTTTTGTTGTTTGTCTTAAAGAGCTCAGAGAGATTAAGTGAAGTGAAATCAAAGCAGTTGTTTTCAAAATTTTTATGAAGCCCAGAAGTTCTAGAAGTTATTCAGAAGAAACAGATTTACATTTGCAGTTATGAAACATGCCTGGGTTTTAAATTATTAGAAACACTTTATCATTTTGAAATTACAGAATGGACTGTTTGGGGTTTTTTTTTTCCTCCTTCCTAATGAAAGTATTTTGCTTTGCAAACCCACATGAGTCAACCTCCTTCCCAACTATCCAATTAGCATTTTGAACCCATTGAGCATCTCATTAT
Organism: Melanerpes formicivorus; assembly: GCF_026170545.1. Classification (NCBI taxonomy): domain Eukaryota; kingdom Metazoa; phylum Chordata; class Aves; order Piciformes; family Picidae; genus Melanerpes; species Melanerpes formicivorus. Next base: position 5,945,834 of record NW_027142392.1, read on the forward strand.
GGATGTGCCAAACTGCCTGTTGATAATAAAAGTACTCAGGTGAGATAAGTAATTTTCACAGCAAGGAGGAATTTCCACTAAACCTTATCAAAATATAGCATCTTAATGAGGGAATGAATTACAACAAGTCTTTCCACTAGAAACAAAGCTAAATGAATGTCCTGAATTCTGTCTGATCATTCATCAGTTGATCTTCTGGAATAACAGACAAGCAACTATATTCTTTATGACAAAACTTCATGCAGAGTCATGGTAGAATTAGTATTTATTCTCTTCAAGGTTCTCAAGAGACACAAAGAAGATGATAGAAAATTTAGTTTACATAGAAGCTAGGAAGATCTGAACTTGAAGTATAACTATGGGATCTGTGAGATAAGACCCTTAATGGGAAGGTCTTGAGTTCAAGCCTGCAGTGGGCAGTAGTGTCTTCCCTACTCTAGTGGTGAGGTCTGTGGTGACAGGTTGGACTTGATGATCTTTGAGGTCCCTTCCAACCTTAGGTATACTGAATACTGAATATGCTCATCACTAAAGACAACTGAAGAAGTAAAGTTTTGGCCCACTCAGGTGGCTCAGTTTGTAGTGTATCAGACGATTAATGGGAATGTCATGAGTTCAAGCCTGCAGTGGGCAGTAGTGTCGTTCCCTACTCTAGTCATGAGGTCTGTGGTGACAGGTTGGACTCGATGATCTTTGAGGTCTCTTCCAACCTTAGGAATACTGAATACTAAAGCTGCCAAGGGTGAGGGCTTGGCTGGCCATTAAAAGAGTGGAAGACACTCTCTATTAACCCTTCTACCTTCCCAAAGGGGAAGAGAAGGGAATAAGGGAGACTTAGTGACCAGGAATAGGAAGCTAAAAGAGTTTTAATTAAAATATAGCAATAAAATATGTAGGCATGTACAAAATCAATACTGAACCCAGCCTGCCTGTTAGCAATTCCACCACTGTCACCACTGGTGCCATGGGCAGACACTGAGGAAGTCTTAAACTGGACTCGGTGGCAGTTGGTAACTGGATGCAGGAGATGGATTCTGGAGCTGGATTCAGAAACACATGGATCAGGATTGAAGGGAGAACAGACAGAGTTCATTTCATACCAGCCTCTCTTTATCCCTTCACACTGATTGCTGTATGGCTTGAGATCAGATGAACTGCTTCTACAGAATTCCTTCTGCTTTGTTAGGCTCTTGTAGTTTCTCTCCACATGAGCTGATAGAAATCAGTGAAGACCTTCCAACTTCCTTTGTCACATGATACTAAATCTGAGTCAACAAACCACAGGATCCAGTGACCCTGTTGACAGGCAAGAGAGACCAAGTTTCCCATCTGAGCCAAGTGATCAAATTAGTTTTTTCTCACATCTTGTGACAATTATTTTTTCAGGACAATTAAATTACAAACTCTATATTGGTTTCCTTGGACTGGCACCAGTCCAACATGATGAATAAAAGAAAATAAAGATGATACAGAGAAACTCACCTTTTAATAAAGGTTAGGAATTTTATGGAGACTAAAAGCCCCCTGTATTAAATAGAATTTGTCAGGTACATGTAGGAATCCCTATATGTGCTAAATCACTTTGGCACTTCTGAAAAACCCACCCTGGGTTTAGCAGTACTTCAGTGGAGGTGTTCTCTGTTAAGAGTCAGCAAAAAAATTAGTCAGAATGAAGGATCACTGCCTTGGGTAATGAGGTTTATCTCACAGTAAAGGTGTTTGGTTCCATCACAGTCTTTACTCGTAAAAGGCTTTTCCAGGTGAAGATTTGTCCCACAAATCAAACACTTTGCCACAGGCTCAGTACAGTATCACAAAACCTCAGCTATGTGCTGCAGCAGCTGCAGGAGAATAAGTTCTATTTGACAAGTTGCTACAATATTTAATTGCATCAAGTGTAAGTCCAAAACACATTTGGAGCTTACTGTGCCAGTAGCTAGCTGTGAAATTTAAAAATCAGCCTTTGGATGGTACTGAAGTTACATCACTGAAGGTGATTTATGTCCTCTACAAACTGCAGCCTTGGTGCTCCCTCAGAGGTGGGCAAAGAGTACAGCATTCAAGTCAGCTATGATTTTTCATGAACCCTGAGTACAAAGAAGTAATAAAATCTGAAATCAGCCAGTTTTTCAGGAGGGGAAAGTCCAGCTAGGGAAGCATTCTGAGCAAGAGAAATAGAATTATGAATAGTTTATAGCTAGTGGGATACAGTGAGTCATTGTTCCATCTCGGCATGTGCTTGATGTTATGAGACTGTTATGGGTTTGTTGTGTCTCAAGTGAGCAGAAGTGCATTTTAATTGAGACAAATGGGGGGAAAAAATTGGACAAGAATATTGTTGGCTAAGTGGTACACAGCACAAGGTGTCTCAACATGATACCTCCCCCTCCCTCCTACCCAAAGGGTTGTACCAACAGAAATGTACTAGCGAAAGTCAGTACATTCTGGGGGCTTTTTTTTTCTGCCTGTTGTTTTTGACTTGCTAACATCTGTCCTCATTTGTAGATGTAATACCAGTCAGTGCCTGGATCAACAGGTATGTGTTCAAAATGGTGTAACAGATAGGCAGTGAGAGTTTTGTGGTGATCTCTGGTCCATCTGCTCTCAAAATGTCTCTGGCACAGCTGCTGGCCTTGCATATATTAATGTTGAACTGCTTTAAAATCTAGCCAGTGTATTCAGACTGTTGCATTAACACAGTATTTACTGGGAGAAAATTCTGGCTTTTAACTGATTGCCAGATCCAGTTTCTGATCTCTGACTGGTGATCATGTTCGAAGGATAATTTGAATGTATCATGCAATATGCATCATACGATGTCTAAGACAAATCCACAACACTAAAGTTGAAGTATCCTTTCATTACACAGAACATGTATTTAGAGCCTTGAAATTCTTTCTGCAATTACCACAGATTTTGTAGAAATATTGCAGGTTGGAGAAGTACTGTATTGAAAGGAAAGGGAAAAGCTCCATAGAGGGTGTTAGTCACTAGTTACAAAATCATAGAATCATAGAATTGTTAGGGTTAGAAGGGACCTCAAGGATCATCCAGTTCCAACCTCCCTGCCATGGGCAGGGACACCTCACACTACATCAGGTTGCTCACAGCCACATCCAGCCTGGCCTTTAAAACCTCCAGGGATGAGGCTTCCACCACCTCCCTGGGCAACCTGTTCCAGTGTCTCAGCACCCTCATGGTGAAGAACGTCTTCCTAACATCCAATCTGAATCCACCCATTTCTATTTCTTTTCCATTCCCCCTAGTCCTATCATTACCTGACACCCTAAAAAGTCCCTCCCCAGCTTTCTTGTAGGCCCCCTTAAGAGACTGGAAGGACACAATAAGGTTTTCTTGGAGCCTTCTCTTCTCCAGAGAAAATAATCTGGATGCCTCCTGTAGATATCCTTCCCTATAGCCATATAGTGACAACTCTATGCTTTCTCCTTTATTAAAAGGCAACACTTGGCAAAGAGTCACAGAAAATGAGCTACTAGCTGACTAGTCTATCCTCTCTCTGATACAGACCAGTAACAGATGCAGAGGAGTGAGGCAAGCATCAGGTAATACATCTTCCAGACTTCTCATATTCACTTCAAAGCCATGTGGGCTTTTAAATACTCTCCAGCTTCTCTGCATCCCATATCCAATGGTCCCATGGCTGACCATTACCTCTGACATGGCAAACACATACCCTCAGATGCACTATTTCCTCAGCCCCAGTTCAGACCATTGACATTGCCTATATAATGTAGCAGAACACATGGAAACACGAGGAACAAGGCTTTATGGTGAGATGGTGTGGTAGAAAGGAATTTCAACCCTGAAAGAAAAATCAGTCTATGAAGATGCCAAAAACCTTTGATGTAGCTGAAGTCACAGGTGTTTATCCATCCTGACAAATACCACAGTTTCCTGTTTTGAACAGTAGTTCAGCACCCTGATGGGTCCCTGATTACTGTCACTAAACCTGGGATAGCTTACGCCTGGGCTTCCTCCTACTGTTTGTTTTTTTTGCTGTGGGGTTGAGCATCTGGGGCTACCCCTACTATTGCCACGTAGCTAAGAGGAAATCTCTCCAATCTGAAGGGTAAAATGTTGTAGAGTTTGAAGGGGTCTGGAAAGAACCCTTTTTATGACACCCAGGCGTTGCACTAGCACTGACCTTCTTCCTCTTTCAGCTGTGTCCAGATTAGTGGAGTCTGCAGATTTTATGGATCAGAATCTCAATGAGATTCCATCGATAAACTGTTGGTCAAGTGATCAGTAACCTGAATTTTCCACAGGCCACTGCTAGGCCACTGGCAACAGGTCTGATTCATTTCACCCTGTGTCTTCATCTGTTAAACTGGAGTAATGGTATTTGCTTTACATCGTCAAGTGCTTTGAGGTCTACAGATGAAACCCATCTGATCACAACTGAAGTGTGAATATGGGAAAAATGACTGGAAAAATTAACTGAGTGCTTTCAGATCTCAGGAATTACATGAGTCTAATTTCCAGCTCTCATTCAGATGTCATTTTCTTGTCATCACCTCTTGTTTCAGTCTGTTTAAACCCCTGGTTTTGTGAGCGCCATACCATGTGTCTGTGCTAGCCCTCCTCTCGTAACACTAAAATTGGTTTTAAAATCCAAGTTGGCCTTCTCCACTTGTGCAATTTATTATTGGTTTTTTTAACCCTTCCTGAGCAAAGAGCAGAAGCAATTGTCTGGAATGGAAAAACAAACAGAGGAAACCCAAACAACAACAACAACAAAAGGCTCGGGGTGGGATTTTAAGGTAGCTTTAATCTTCAGCCTTCCAAGACAAAAATATAAGGAGAAACAGTGTGATAAAGGACAGTGATGAGGAGTTGTCAAGAGCTCTTTCAGGGAGCCCCTTAGAAGAGTTTGCTATTGTTTCTCTCACTTAGGCACGAAGATTGCCAGCAAGTAAAACAGGAGAGCTCTGCATCCACCTCGGGGTGCAGCCAGGTTTATGAACACTGCTGCTGCATCCCTAGAGCTTTTGACGGTGCATCTTAAAGCAGGTATTTCCACCAGCACTTGGTTTATCTGTGGTTTCACCCAGTCTGACTGAGCCAGAGAAGACTTCTTTACAGAGGAAACGGTGGTGGATCAGTAATGCTTTGTGTGTGTGTGTGTGTGCACATGTGTGTGACTGATCTCATTAAGAAGCAATTCGTGCTCTGATGGTTATATTGTTGCTCTGCTACAATCCCAAAAAAGAGCTGAAGGGGCTCAGGAGTGATGACAGCAATAGAAAGAGAGGTTTTGAAGATAATTGTCTATGCAGTAAAGACAGTCAATTTTTCCTGCTGCTTTCAAAAGCTGTGATACGAATCTGTAAGCTCTGAAGGGACTCTTACAGCTCCCTACAAAGCAGGAGGCAATTGTAAATTACCATCACTTTCACAAGGACAGGACATGGAGGAAGTCAGAGTTTTAGAAATTGGTGTATTTTTGTTGCCAGTCAATCTGCCCTTTGCCAGGGTGGATCGATGTGATCGATATGTGAAATAGACATCTGAAAACAGAGGGAAAGCAGCTTGAACCAGAAGACCTGTGGGGCTTCACAAATCCTTTCACCTCCCGCTGTTGTCTCCACCCTCGGTAAATTGTGACTCCTCCTGGAAAGCGGTGATGCTGAAGTCTGCCTGGGCTGCATCTGCTCAGTCCCGTGCCGTTCTCTAGCCAGCTGGAAGTGCAGCTCTGCTTTCTCTGCACCGCCTCCTCTGCAGGCAGGACTCCCATCTCCACAGGCTGTGCTTTCATGAATGCCTCAACCCGGCTGTCAGAAAATAGCTTTTTCACCTGTGCAAATGAGCTGGAGTCTTAGAGGGATTAACCTGTCTCTGGTAGTTGAACTTACAAAGACCGAAAGTCCAGGTGCTTTTGGGGGAGTGGAGGACAGTACAGGAATGGGACTGTGACTACATGGAGAATGTGTTCTGGGGCTACAACTCACCCATGCTCTGCTCCACTCACCCCTTTGCAGGGAACCATGGAGAACACGTGCTGAGACCAAGTGCTGGGCAGAAGCAGCAGTGGGCTGATGAAGATGGAGAATGGTACAAGGGAGGAGCAGAACCAAACTGAGCTGCTGCTGACGAGCCAGGAGATTGTTACAGCTGAATACCAAGTGGTTACCATCCTCTTGGTCCTCCTTATCTGCGGACTGGGCATCGTGGGCAACATCATGGTGGTTTTGGTGGTCCTCAGAACCAAACACATGAGAACTCCCACTAACTGCTATCTAGTGAGTCTGGCTGTGGCTGATCTCATGGTGCTTGTGGCTGCAGGACTACCAAATATCACAGAAAGCCTGTACAGATCCTGGGTATATGGCTATGTGGGGTGTCTCTGCATTACTTATCTCCAGTACCTAGGGATCAATGCTTCATCTTTTTCCATCACTGCCTTCACCATTGAGAGATACATAGCCATCTGCCACCCAATCAAAGCTCAATTCCTGTGCACTTTTTCAAGAGCCAAAAAGATCATTCTTTTTGTTTGGGCTTTCACTTCCGTATACTGTATGCTCTGGTTTTTCTTGCTAGACCTTAATACAGTAGTCTACAAAGACACTACTGCTGTGTCCTGTGGCTATAAAGTGTCCAGGAGCTATTACTCTCCTATCTACATGATGGACTTTGGCATATTTTATGTTGTGCCAGTGGTGTTGGCGACTGTCCTCTATGTCCTGATTGCTAGAATACTGTTTCTGAACCCCATGCCTTCGGACCCAAAAGAAAACTCTAAGACATGGAGGAATGACGTGGCTCACCACAGCAAGCCTGTGAATTCCAAGATGACTAACAGAAGTTTCAATAGCACTGTTGCTTCTCGAAGGCAGGTAGGAACAGCAGTTTGAAATGGCTTTCTAAAATCCAAAACTCCCTTGGTTTATAGATCACTTGGTCTAAACTTGTGGAAGGGGTTAAAATATACCCTCCCTTTTTTGCTAGGTAGTCAGACTGAAATTCTAGGATATGTATACACAGGCATATCAATATGTGTTGCTTTTTTCCTTTCCTGTTCATTATTATATACCTCAAGGGCTAAAAAAAAACTTATATTTAATTTCCTACATAAAAAAAACAACCAACAATTGGGAAGAATAGAGAATAAAACATTATTAACTGCAGTGTTTTATATTGTCCTGTCAAATACACAAAGTGACTCTTGAGCTATTTGTGAAATCTGAAGAGAAGGAACTAACTTGGGATTTTAGGAGACTTGAGGCTTTTGTCCCATCTAAGGCACTGTGTCATTCTGCAAATGTAGTTAATTTGTTACTTTTCCTGCCTCAAATTCTGTATAAAAGTGGTTTGGAAATCCTAAGTGTATTGGTTATTCTTCTCCTTCATAAAATGCTTTTATGCACTGATGGCTCAAAACAGGGACATAGGCTTGACTAGCTTCTGTTTATATTGTGAAACATGTATGCTACAATGTGTAGATACACAAGTAGAATGTAGTTTTATGGTTACTTGCAATAAACCATACTGCCTGGTACTCACACAGCATGCAGCAGGTAGCACAGTTGGGTGCAGTGCTGAGAAATGCAGGGTGCATTGCCCTGGCAGGGGGATTGGACTGGATGATCTTTCAAGGTCCCTACCAACCCCTGATGTTCTGTGATACTATGATTCACAGCTGGCTCTCAGGAGAAGGGTCCAGCTGAGTCAGGCAGTGGGATGTGAGAGTTGGGAAGCAGCGCTGCATGCTGAATGACTTGGCTTACACCCCTCAGCAGCCACTGCTCAGCAGCCTGGAGGGTCACTTTGCCAAGCAGGATGCTTCTACCTCCCTGTGCTGCGCAGTCCCTGCAGGAAGCAAAACCAAGCTGTGGACCTTTTCAAACATGCTGAGTTCCCCCCCTTCTGTGATGGGTTGAACTTTATATTTGATGTAAATTGCTGCTGTTTAATGAGAGGGACTGTTGTCCCTTATTACAGAGGTGGTGCTGACCTCAAAGGTTAGCTGAGCTACCTGCTGGAGCATCCAGTGCTCACAAGAGCTCTAAAACCGTGCTTTGAAATGCACAACTGAAACTTGTGGGCTAGGTTATATTTCATTAAGTGTGCTCAGTTATAGCTAACAGTCAGATTAGAAGTGTTTAGTTTTGTTTTTCTTTGTCCATTATTTAGCAGCAGAAGAAAATCAGTATCACTTTATTATGGATGCTTGATTTCATGCTCAGCATCATTTTAAAACCAGTTTGAGCCTGAGAGAACAGAATGAAATGGTTCTGCTGTACACATTTCTTCAAGTTCAATAGGAAGGAAGTTGAGAAAGCAAAATTTCCCAACACCCTTTAGCTGAACCCAAGTCACAGGAGCTGAAACTTCAAAGCTTAGCAGAGGAAGGGTCAAAATGATTAGAAGATGATATAATGATCAGGAGTGTCTCTTGAATCCATAGATTTCAAAGTCCCATTTACTTGATTCAGAGCCAAAGAGGAAACTTCAATGAAAATTCAATGAAAATTCAACATTAAGATTTATTTAGTAACTGTATGATCATATGGATGGATGATCACAGGTCCTGCAACAGTGAACTGAAGTTGGTTTCTACTCACTCACCAGAAAATACAGACTATGAATTTGGAGCTGCACAACATAAAACATATTTGAATGTGTAAGGAATCCTGGACCTCAAGAAGCACTGGGAAACTGTAATTGCTGTCATAGAACTAGGGAAAAAACTACGTGTGTTGGCAAGAAGGATTGAATGTCATCCAAAGGACCATGAGCCAATAAAAATCTTGTGGGTGGAGAAAAGCACAGGGAGGTCTTGCTCACCAGTTATGGTCATGGGCAAAAGACAGACTTGATTTGGGGGAAACATAATAATGGAATCATAGAATGGTAGGGGGTGGGGGGACCTCTGAAGATCATCAAGTCCAACATCCCTGCCAAAGCAGGGTCACCTAAGGCAGGTCACACAGAAATACATCCAGACAAGTCTTGGAAGTCTTTAGAGAAGGAGATTCCACAACCTTTCTGAGCTCTGTCACCTTTAGGGTAAAGAAGTTTTTCTTCATGTTGAGGTGGAACTTCTTGTATTGTAGTTTGTATCCATTGCCCATTGTTATATCACAGGACACCACTAAAAAGAAACTAGTTTCTTCTTCTTGACTCCCACCCTTCAGATATTAATAAGATCCCTTCAGTGATCCTGCTTTGGCAGGGTGTTTGGACTTGGGGATCACTGGAGGTCCCTTCCAACCTCCAGCATTCTGTGATTCTCTTCTCTCACAGCAGAGTAAGCATAGATTCCTGCTGCAATGCAAGATAACATTTGTAGGACTTGCATTAAGTCCTCCATCATACTGCATGGTTTCACTTGGGATGTTGCTATCACAGGACTTTAATCCTTTTATTTATTTAACCTTCTTCCTCATTGAACATGTTTTTTTGGATTACAAAATCATAGTGGCATATACAATCTCTGTATATTCCAATGAACACCACCAAGCACAAGAAAGATACTATTCATAGAATCATAGAATCTATAAGGTTGGAAAAGACCTCATAGATCATCAAGTCCAACCATTAGATGCATTTAAAACACCAGAGTGATTCTGTGCACAGTAACTCAGCAACTATGACTATTCTTTAATCTATCAGTCTAAGAAAGATTAGTATTCAAAGGAGAAGGAAGCAACTACCAAAATGTGATTGCCATGGTAATGAAAATGTATCTTCCTTAGAGTGACAAGGTTTCAAAGCAGCAAGGAAGAGCAGAATACTAGTTTAGAAGTAGAATATTGGGAATCTGTTTAGGGAAAAACATTGGAAATATTTCCCAGAGCATACTCAGAAACCAAAAGATGGGGCTTGATGTTGCATGCAGCCAAGAACACATTCTCTTCTCTTTGCTAGCATTCAAAGTATACTTGAAACTGGTATGAAAATGGATTAGCTGAAAGCATGTCCCCAGGAAAAGAGCAGTTAGTGTGTGTTTGCCTTCAACTGAGTAATGAATGAGGCTGCTAGGGCCACTGCTTTCAGGAAGCTTTGGTGTATGGTTAGTTACAGGTACTAAAAAAGCAGGTTCTTAAAAAGGTTTGTCCTCTTATCACTCACCTGACATCAACTAATTGTCCCCATCCCAAATGATGTTTAGATACTGTAAGAAATTGCAATATTTGGCTTTTGCAAAGGGAATTGCTGGGGACTGTAGGGTTCAATCTTTGGGCTGATTGGTTGGTCATGGTCTATACTGTGTGGGGTTCCATCCTTGTGTTTTGGGAGAGAAAGGTGAGGTGCTGACATGTCTGGAGATTGGCCAGGTCAAAAGTGCAGGTTTTGTCCCAGCCCTGATGGAGAAGGGTGAGAGCTACTGGGGAAAGGTATGAATATGTATGTTTGACATCTATATAAGTTCAACTCATGTTGTTATGGTGCTGCCTCTAGCAAACCTGCTATGCACCCAGTGCTGTTTTACCTTTATTTTATGATAAACTGGTTGCATTTGAAATTTAGCAGTGAGCTTGTTCCTCACATTACCTTTCATATGAAGTGATTTGGAAAAGGTTATGGCAGTTTACTTAAGTAAAGTGGGCCAAACTTTCCTCTAAGCTACTTCTGTGCAGCCCCACCCATTCCAATGGTTTTTAGTGTGGATAAGAAAGTAGATTTGGCTTAAATCCTGTGTTTAGAAGCTACATTCATCCATAAAGGTAAATTTAGGTGTGAAAAAGTTCAAGGTGGAATTGCATTGTCTTTGTATCAGGAGCCATGATGAGTGCCTCAGCCTGCAGTGGGATTCTGGTCACACTGGAGACAAAGTGAGTAGTGCCAGAGCACTCTGTAAGAGCTCCTGTCATTTGCACGTTGGCCATGCTCTAAAGTAGCTGGTGGTGAAAATCCACTGCACCTGCAGCCAGCGTAGGGAGCATTTATCAACACATAAATAATTGTTTCAACTCAGTGCCTCGCAGTCGGTCTCAGAGATATGACTGCTACTGGTCAGATGGATCAGGTAACTGAATTGCTGCCTGGCAATAGAGGGCTTGTGACAGATTTTGTACTTTTGGCAGCTTTGGGAGAACATGCACTGCAGACAAGTTAAAATTATGAATCCTCCTCACTGTTTTGCACTGACTGAACCACTTGGAGATGCCACTAAAGAGGCGCCATCTGTGGGCCATGCTTCTGCCTCTTCTCTTGCACTGACAGTAGACTCCATTGCAGCATATGAATACACAAGCTTAGCAAACTGGAAACCAGCTCTTCATAGAAGTGCTTCTTTGTCAGTTGGACCAGCAGTGTGATATGGACCACACCCTCAATTTTGGGGCCAGCCCAAAGAAGGGAGGTGAGAAGAGGATTTCTTTTTTAGCTGCACTCACGCAATACTTTGTCTTCAGTGTAGGTCAAGACCAGGACTTAGCGGAGTCTGAGTGCTTCAAGGCATGAAGTCTACTGGCATTTTTAAACACATTTGAACCTGCAATTGACCTGCCCTGGATTGGTCTCAGATCAGGGCACTTCGTGCTGTGATCATAGTATCTTTTTATATGGTGCTAAAAGCCAGTTCTAAGATCTTGTTAAATCACATCCCCAATAAGCTGAACATGACAGCAGTACAAGCTAGTGGTGTTAGACAGAAGGAAAATACACATCAAGCTGCCAGTATACATGCATTCAATTAATAGTTTGCACACTGCATACATGTATGTCTTTGAGGCGTATAGAATGCAGCCACTTAAAGAGTAACAGCCTTTCCTCATTGCTGTAATGTATTAATTGTGTGACTCTAAAATATCCTCTTCCTGACAGTAAGATTAATTTGCCTCTAAGTTCAATTCAGGATTCAAAATGACAGCTGTGTCATTCTAAGTAATTCTCTGAGCAATTGTTAGTTAAAGACATGCTCAGAAGAAATATAAATTGCCAAGGATCAGTAGGTATGATAACAGGAGTCTCCTGCTGAGCACTGAGCAAAGGACTCTGATGCCTGTGTAGTCTATTATCCACTGAATGCCAGAGATGATGCAGCACATCTATTAGTTGGGCTCAGCCCCATTGTTAGCCCAAGCTCCACAAATGCTTACTTTCTTCCTTTAAATGTGGGCCATTTTACATGATGAATGATTATTCTCAGTGGAATGGATGTGCTCAATTTGGAGGTACAGGCTGGAGCCGAGCTGGAGAGAGGAGAGGCAGCAGGTGAAAATTCTTGAGTCTTCCTCAGCCAGAGCAGGTCAGTACTGGGCCACGTCGCTCCATGAAGCCATGTTCATAGGACAAGTCCTTTTAAAAGTGGTTCAGAGATGAGGAAAATTCATCCTTTTACCTACCTGAGACATTCACATTTTCATTCTGCTCTGTTGTGATGATCATGCACTGCAAACATGAAGAGCAGTCTAGTAGTCATGAGAAAATGTATCAGTCAAGTGACAAAAAATGAGATCATATTTTTCAGTCTTATTTTTCACTTTTCCTAAAAACAGCTATATGAAAATAAAAAGTCAGGGTGAAGGGAGAAGAATTATAAGATAAAATTGTACCTTTTTAATAGGTACATTTAAAGATCAACAGATTAAAAAGCATCCATTTGCACATTATCATAATATCTATAACAAAATCAACAAGTTGGCTTATATGTGTCTGTGTTTTTCTAGATAGCTAGAAGAAAATAGATCCCTTAGGTAGTGAGATGGAAGGCTTTCAATACAATGAGTTATCTGGTATACTCTTTCATAACTTCAAACTAAAATACATACCTACAACTGGCATGAATGAAACTTTTATTGGTCTAAGGATAGGATAGGATAGGATAGGATAGAATAGAATAGAATAGAATAGAATAGAATAGAATAGAATAGAATAGAATAGAATAGACCAGGTTGGAAGAGACCTTTGAGATCATCGAGTTCAACCTATCATCCAACACCATCTAATCAACTAAAGCATGGCACCAAGCACCCCATCAAGTCTCTTCCTAAACACCTCCAATGATAGTGACTCCACCACTTCCCTGTGCAACCCATTCCAATGGCCAAACACTTTTTCTATGAAGAACTTCTTCCTAACATCCAGCCTAAACCTCCCCTGGTGCAGCTTGAGACTGTGTCCTCTTGTTCTGGTGCTGGTTGCCTGGGAGAAGAGACCAGCCCCCACCTGGCTACAACCTCCCTTCAGGTAGTTGTAGAGGGCAAGAAGGTCTCCCCTGAGCCTCCTCTCCTCCAGGCTAAGCAACCCCAGCTCCCTCAGCCTCTCTTCATAGGGCTTGTGCTCCAAACCCCTCACCAGCTTTGTTGCCCTTCTCTGGACATGTTCCAGCAACTCAACATCTTTCCCAAACTGAGGGGCCCAGAACTGGACACAGTACTCAAGGTGTGGCCTAACCAGTGCTGAGTACAGGGGCAGAATGACTTCCCTGCTCCTGCTGGCCACACTGTTCTTGATACAGGCCAGGATGCCCTTGGCCTTTTTGGCCACCTGGGCACACTGCTGGCTCATGTTCAGCCTATTATCAACCCCCAGGTCCCTTTCTGCCTGGCTGCTTTCCAGCCACTCTGACCCCAGCCTGTAGCACTGCATGGGGTTGTTGTGGCCAGTGTGTAGATCTACATCTATCCTTTCTGCAAGCAATGGAATTCTAACCCAAATATAGCCAGAATGTACCCTGTGCTTACAGGAGTATCTGTTTCATTGAAGCATACCTTCAGGTATCCACAAAGAAGAAATCACAATCACAGAATGTTATGGGTTGGAAGTGACCTCGAAAGATCATCGAGTCCAATACCGTGCAGAGAAGGACCACCTACAGCAGGTCACACAGGAATGCATTCAGGCAGATTTTGAATGTCTCCAGAGGAGACTCCACAACCTCTCTGGGCAGCCTGCTCCAGAGCTCCAACACCCACACAGTGAAAAAGTTTTTCCTTAAGTTCACATAGAACCTCTTCTTCTCCAGCTTGCACCCATTGCTCCTTGTCCTGTCATTAGAGCCTGGCTCCATCCTCCTGACACTAGACTTTCACATATTTACAAACATGAATGAGGTCACCCCTCAGTCTCCTCCAAGCTAAAGAGACCCAGCTCCCCCAGCCTTTCCGTAAGGGAGAAAGCAAAGGTAAAAAGAATTTTAGAATAGAATAAACAGAATAAACCAAACCAGATTGGAAGAGACCTTCAAGATCATCACGTCCAACCCATCAACCAATCCAACCCACCCAAACAGCTAACCCATGGCACCAAGTACCCCATCAAGTCTCCTCCTGAACACCTCCAATGACGGCGACTCCACCACCTCTCTGGGCAGCCCATTCCAAAGCGCAATCACTCTTTCTGTATAGAACTTCTTCCTAACATCCAACCTGAACCTTCCCTGGCATAGCCTGAGACTGTGTCCTCTTGTTCTGGTACTGGCTGCCTGGGAGAAGAGACCATCATCCGCCTGTCCACAACCCCCCTTCAGGTAGTTGTAGAGAGTGATAAGGTCACCCCTGAGTCTCCTCTTCTCCAGGCTGAGCAACCCCAGCTCCCTCAGTCTTTCCTCATAGGGCTGTGTTCCAAACCCCTCACTAACTTCGTTGCCCTTCTCTGGACTCGTTCCAGCAAGTCAACATCCTTCCTAAACTGAGGGGCCCAGAACTGGACACAGTACTCGAGGTGTGGCCTAACCAGTGCAGTATACAGGGGCAGAATGACCTCCCTGCTCCTGCTGGCCACACTGTTCCTGATGCAGGCCAGGATGCCATTGGCCCTCTTGGCTGCCTGGGCACACCAGTCTGTCAGCAGGCAGCAACAGTCTTAGGTCAAGATGAAAGGCAAACAGTAAAACAAATACAACCAAAATAATCAGTCATAGCTCCCTAAAATCAGTGCCAATGTTCATGCACACACAGTTAACAAAGTCATCTCCTGAGTCAGAGGAGGCTATGCCACCATAACGTCCCACTGTCACACCTCACTGTGCCTTCTTTTGTTCAAAACAAATTTACAAACTGCTTTTAAGTTCTTATAATAATCAAGTCATTGATAGTCCCTTTTCTACTGGCTCTGTAAACTTTGTCATTTAAGAGTAAACATCAGATAATGAAGATCTAATTAAATATTGAGGATTTGAGGAACAGAAATTATTTCTTTCCCCCTCACCCCCCCATTATTTCTGGCTTTTGGAAATTCTTTCGTGGTGGCTATTAAAGTAGACAATCTATATAGGCTTCAGGTTCAATTACTCTACAGACCAAAATTATGCTCAGACTCCAGCTGGGGAGTTTCTGATCAGCATTTGATTTAGAAAGGTTTTCTAAAGTAGGAAGGACAAAAAAACCCAAACTCCAAATTCCTCCTAGTTTTTATTAAATTACTCTTTCCAGGTGCCCAGCAAATTCAGTTACTCTACAGACTATACTACAGACTATCCTCTCCTAAAGAAGGAGATAGAATGTGATTGGAAACAATTACTTTAGACATTTCCCCCCCCCCCCCCCTTTGAATTAATATCTCCTGCAAGCTTGAGATGTTGCAAAGTCTAGGGCCTGCAACTATTAGCTTACTGGCTTGTCACCTGGAAAGGGTTATTTAACAAGAAATAGGTAGAAATTTGAGCCACGTTTTTATGTTCTTCTTACTGTAGAAAACTTCTCTGAATCAGACACTGATCAGAAACTTGCAGCTGGAGTCTCACCACAGTTTTGCTTTGGCCCTTAGAGAGGAATGCGTATGCTCCTTTCAGGATGGGTACTAACCTTCTGCCCCAATTCTGTTTATCTCTGTGTTCCTCCAGGTTACCAAGATGCTGGCTGTGGTTGTGATCCTATTTGCATTTCTGTGGATGCCCTACCGCACACTGGTCGTGGTCAATTCCTTTCTCTCCAGCCCATTTCAAGAAAACTGGTTCCTGCTATTCTGCAGAATCTGTATTTATTTAAACAGTGCCATCAACCCTGTAATTTACAATCTCATGTCCCAGAAATTCAGAGCAGCCTTCAGGAAACTCTGCAACTGCCAGCAGAAACGGGAGAAGAAACCAGCTAATTATAGTGTGGCCCTGAATTATAATGTCATCAAAGAGTCTGATCAATGCACTGAGCTGGAAGATATCACTGTCACCAACAGCTATCTGTCCTCTACAAAATTGTCCCTTGGTGATACGTGTTTGTCATCTGAGGTAAGAGTTAATACATTATAATATTTGGTGTAGAGTCCTCATGAACCAGAGCATGTTTGTGTGTACAGGGCTGTGCTGGGCTAGAGTTTGGATGTAAGAGTGCCGTAAAGAACCAGAGAAAGCTGGCAGTGACAGGTGATATGTGACTGAACAGGACATGTTTGGGAGGGAGAACTGCCCAGTTCTGCAAAATGGTGCTCTGAAAGTGCCTTGTACCGAGCATGAGGCGTGTGAGGAGGATTCAGGGAAAGAGGTAGGATAAGCCTTAGCCTTGGAGGAGCAGAGAGCAATTGTGAAGCATCAGAAAGTAGAGTTTGGGCATGGTGCCTCACACATGTCTCTGGAAGGAAAGGGTCATTGGCTTCTGAGTTCAGTGCTTCCTCCTGGACATGCTCTAGCTACCTGCAGGAGGACAATGGGATATTTTCTTGTGCTTCAACCCCTGGTTCCAGCTTGGGTTTAACTAGCCTGGTGCAACCATGCAGCTGGAAGTAAGAGAAGACGTGAATCTCCCCCCATACTAGCACTCTGGTCCTTAGAGCGCCAAAAGCCATATTCATTTCCATGCTACCTGCACCATCCCCACTTGTGGCACATCTCTCTACCTCAGCTCTCTTCTGCATGCATATTACTGTTTTCACCATGCTTCTTTTTTTCCACAGTACTACTTAAATGCTGTTTGGAAACCTCTATGGTACTTAGATCTTACAATACAGATGAATCACAGAGAGGCCTTGCTTTTCATTTTCTTTTACAAATTACATGAGAATGAAAAATATTTCTTTCTCAATTTGCTTCTTCTCATTTTCAGCCCTGAGACCCACTGTGTCCTGAGCACCTGGTCATATAAAACTTTTGGATGCTCTGTTCTCACCAACTGTATGGAATGTAAAAGCATTTCTGCTCAAAGAATTGCAGGAGTCACCAAGTATCTCTCCACATCTGTTTGCATTCAGGAAGAAAAAGCAGCCTCTTAGGGAGTGTGAGGAATATACTAAGTGTGACTGAGCCCAGCACTCAACATAACTTTAAGCAGGTGAGCTGTCTTCACTGCAATGTCCAAATCCTTTGTCTCATGCATTGGCCAAAGTGTGATATCTATGTTCTCAAAAAGCAAGGCTGCCCAGGACACCTCCACAGATGCAGAGTGGGGCAATAGCTGATGCTCCCAGTGAAGGTGAGAGGCAAGGAGAGCAACTGCCCTCCTGTGTGGCTGCACTGGGCAGTACCAGTGGAGGCCACCAGACAGCAGCTGGAACCGCTGCTGATGACAAGAATTACTCACCATTACCCACTCCCTCACCCCGCAGAAGTGCAGTTAATATCATAGTATCAGTCAGGGTTGGAAGGGACCACAAGGATCATCTAGTTCCAACCCATTCTACTTGTGAGCATCATAATCAGACAGCTGATGGCAAAGACCCTAAAATCTTCCCCCCTCTGCTTCTTTTTAAAAGCTTTGAACAGCACAGAATAGGAAGACCATTCAATGAATTTGCAGCAGAGAATAAACAAAATTAAAAGTGAGTAGAAAATGAGAAAAAAAAAAACCTTACTCATTTTTTAACCAGCTAGTTTATAGAAAATGCACTGATTGAAATGGAAGTCTCAGCTAGTACCGAATCCTGTCAGAACTTGACAGCTATTGAAGAGTATTGGACAGGCTTTTGCCAGTTAATTTTATCTTGGTTCAATAGTAATTGTGTCTCAAACTGTTACAGGAGGGTTATAGATTCAGCATAGATAATGTCCAGGGAAAAGAGGGAAATTCAATGAATAATGACAGTTCTATCATTTGTTAGAGGTTATCCATTAGAATACTTCAGGATACATAAAGTGTTTGCCAGAAGAGAGTCACCACAGCTTCTCACTGCTTTCACTTGTGTTCAGCCATATTTGCAAGCGTAAAGAGAGAGCTGAAAATACCGTGATAGACCTTAGGTTTAATTTTGTATTTGAACCCATGTCTGATGTATCCAAAAGCCTCTGTTCAATATTGTCTGGATGGCAAGGAGGAAGCAAACAGCCTTGTGTCCTGCTCCATAGGCATCCTTGCTTTGAGTCCTGTTTTAACTTGCAGTGCTCCACAGGTGTGTCCTAACTCAGTTGAATGATGGCAGGGCATGGAAAGAGCCAACAGCAATATGTTTCTAATCAAAAGTACAAACATGACAAACTTCCACCAGAAAGCTGTTTTACCTTTCATTTCCATCAGCACTTACCTTTCATTTTGGCAAGCATAGGGAGAGAAACCAAGGGAGCATCCTGCTTCTTGTGACTTTTCAGGTAAATTATGGCAAGTCAGTTTTAAAACCAAGCTGAACACCACACCTGTGGGCATCCCATCCCATGAAGCACAGGAGCTGGCAGACCTTTGGCTGGGGCAGAGCCCTTCGGCTGGATCCAAGCAGGCTGTGTTGCAGCATTTTCTAAACCCTCTGCATTGGGGATCTTAGTTACTGGAGGGCTGAGGCTTGCCAGCTTTTCTGCCTGGGTAGCACAGGCCACCAGACACATGCAGTGGGGTCTGTTTCTGTGCAGATGCTTCATCACTGTGGTATCTGAACACCCACACAGCTGGAAGGGGGCTGTCCAGATTCTGCTGCTTTTAAAATAGCAAAGAAAAAATACAATGCCAGAGTCAGTCACATGGCAGTCAAACAGGTAAAGCTGACCAGGGTTCAAGAATTGAAAGTGAAGAATACCAATGTTATTCTATATGTTAGTATCTAGCAATCATGTTCCACAAATACAATACTGTAGGAGTGACATACACGCTTGATGTGTAATTACAGAGCTCTGTGGCATTTTGCTGTTCACACTTACTTAAAGCTGCAGTTTGCCACCATAAGGGGAGATCAAGAAGAGATATCATAGTCTGTATCAACATTTTCTCCAAGGCAACTGTCACAGTAAAATGAAATTATCTGAGAAATCTTACCTGGACTTTTATATTTACTTAGCCAAGAGATATATTCAAAGTAAAAGCCAAGGTACTGTTTATGACTGAGCAAATGCTTCGTGTGCAGTCAGTCAGCACTGCACACAGCTGATCAAAGTGAATACTGGAGGGAAAGAGTGAGGAGGTGGCTGCTGGGCACCTGGAAATCCTTTCACTCTTCAAATGCTGTTATCAGTTAGGCACCTATCCAGACCTTTCAGACAAGGTCCTACCTTCTAGACTTTCTACAGAGGTGTCAGAACTAGGTCCTTTTCTTATTTCAGAATGAGCAGACCTCCAGGACAAACAGCAGGCAAAGAGAAAACATGCCGGCCTGAGAACTGAGCCAAGTATCTGTGTAGTAACAGCGACACAAACTCACACTTTTATCTTGACCCTTTTCAGACTACAGACTGAACTACAGCTCTACAAACTGAGAACATCAAAAGTAAATTCTCTCCTTTATTTGCCTTTTTGCTCAAAAAGTAGCTTGCTGCTTTCTCAGCACCTGTCTCCATAGTTTTTTCTCAGATGCTCAGGTGAGGTATTTATTCCTAGTGAAATTTCATCAAGGGCTAAAATCTTCATAGTTGATTTTGTGTGCACCATCACTCAGAACAGCAAATGAAAACTAATGATTTCACACTGGTATTTATTTGTGCAAACAGAAATGATTATGCATGCAAAATTGGCTGCAGGAATGCAATAGCTGAAATAGCAGATTTCAGCTCAGGTGTGATTTTAACTCATAATGTGCTGTGGCTATGCCTTTGTAGATGTTATTTGTGAGACCCATGCTAATGTACTGATGCCTGCAGCTGGCACCACGAAACTTTGCTAGATATCTTGCTAATGTGATTTAAGACCTATTTCTGTGTTTGCCCTTCCATTTATAACAGCAGACTTTTTTTTCTTGTACCTACATATTGTAGATTAGATAAGTGGGCATGCATCTGTGTAAAATTCTGTGTGATTTAGAGTTTATTAATAATATAGCAAACTTTGCTAGAAGTGAAGGTGAATGGATGTCAGCTACTCTTTCTATACTTTGCAGATAACAAATTCCTTGGCAACCTTTAGTTCAAAGGTAACAATATTGAAATCTATGTCTATATCTAATGGCTTTGATGTAAGAGATTTCCTTGTTACTGCATTTTTATTTGGAAATTTGCCCAACATGTAACAGAAGAGATGCTGCTGTAGCAGCTGATTTTTTGGAGCTACGCTTCTTCCCATCTGATGCACTGAGATGTTGAGAGCTTCAGTGTTGGTAAGTGGCATAGCTGAGAAATGTTAGGTGTTCTAAAAAACACACTTTGGTTCAAATTAGTGCATGACCTCTTTGAGGTCAAAATTTCTGTCAAAGATGTTCAGTCACAAGTCAAATGACTGAGCTCTCCTTAGCTTCCCTCCATAAACAGTTATCCAATACAACTGATTGAAGGATTGATCCTACTTCAGGAGCTGCTGCTTTGGCTGCCCTACTAAACAGCAAATGCTTGGATCAGTCACCTGGCCCTTGGAAGTGCATAAATATTTCTTGGTTGCTTTTTAAAAAGGTGTTCTGCAAAATGCACAAAAGTAAATTGTTCTTTCAACAGTGCTGCATATGCTTATTTATTTTTCCACTGCTGTATGAATTCTGCTGTGTACAATTCAATTTTTTACAACCTGCAATGAAATTTCAACATGATCTATCACCATTTTGTTGTCTCTTCTTTAGACAGAAATGTTTCTTTGATGTTTTGTTCTTTTCAATAAGAGATTTTCACCACTGCTACTGGGATACAGTGACACAGCAAACACCAGTGATTTGGTTCAGCTGAAGTGATTAGGACTCCAGGATCCCTTAATTTAGGAGCTGAATCCTGGAAGTTTGATTCACACAAACTGTTAAAGAGCTGCTGACTTATAAGGAATTTCTTTTTCACTTACCCAGAGTAATTCTGATCTCATTCTGTCACTGCATGTGGCTTACAATTCTATTTGTTAATACGAATGTGAAATTGTTCAGAGAAGTGTACTGCTGATACATGGAGTCCTAAAAATGAAGAACAATTTTTGTTCAACAGAAGCATTTTTGTATTTCTTTGATGCATGCCACTGTGGAGATTAATTTGTGATGGATTTTTGTTGCTACTCTAATAAAACATTGAGCAAGATAATTATACTGCAGCTTGAATTTTTTAACAACCATTTGAATACGTACACCTTTTGCTGTGCTGTCCTTGGCAATGAACAGAAGATGTAACATTTTGTTGTCATCCCTAGGTGAATGAGCATCCTGAAAAAGCAGGGTTTGTTTCCTGAAGGAGGAGCAGTTTGTCAGTAGTCTACCAGTTACAGTGCTTAAATGGGAGAGGATTAATGTAATCCCTTGGTCCCTGCTACAAGGATTATTTATGCATTTTGCATTGAACAGCAAAAATAAACAAAGTAGGAAAAAAAATTATATGTATTTTGGGAACAGGGCCAGAAAGCAGAAGGCAGTTTGTTCTTTAGTCCCAACAAAAAACTACTCTATGCGTAATGCCTTGCTTTTTCAATGACGTCAACCACCTGTGGTTGGACTCAGCATTAAGAGGACAAATGGAAGTACTTGGTCTGCCCTGACTTTCCTCCAGATAGCGCATAGGAGACTCTCACACAGGAGCAGGGCTGCATTAGCTAGAGGCTAGACTAAAGCCATGTGCATGTCTTATTTCTTGGGTAAATGCTCTGTCACTAGTACTAAATACAGACAGCCCGTTCTCCTATCAAATCTTGCTGATTGCTGTGAATCCCAGGTAGTACGCTTCATAATATTTTGACTTGGTACCCAAATCAAGTTGTCTACATGGGCATGAATAACCCCAAAACTCAGTACATGGTGGGAGCTGACCTGCTGGAGAACAGCTCTGAAGATACAAGGAGCTGTGCATCCTAGTGTACAAGCTGACCATGAGGTTGTAATGAGCCCTTGCAGCTAAAAAGTCCACAAACCTTCCAGAGTATCAACAGCAACTGATTTAATTCACAGTCACCAGATCTGCCATGAAAACAAAAGAATGCATGATGAGAACTTAATTCTCTCCACTAAAACATGAGCATCAAAGCCCATTTAGAACAGTTATGAAAAGATTAATGGTTTCTCCAAAGGCAAGCTGTACATTGTGTGGGCAGGCATTGTCATTCAGGATAATAACCAGCAGATATTACAAAGGGCCAGGGAGTTATTCAGCACGTATGATGCATGTTTAGAAATGAAATGGGAAACAGCCCCAGCTCTTTTCTGTGGAAGACTCTTAAAAATATGACTTTTTATAAATTAACATGATTTTTTTAATGCAATAGTGGAACCTACCCTTTTATGCAAAGCAACAATTAAAAGAGCAAACAACACTGTGAGCAGATACAGTAGATATGTAGGAGAGGCAGATGACAATGTTCCTACTGCATTGAGAAGGGTTAGTATAATTTGTTAGAGGTCATGTCTAGAAATAAGTTGCACATCAAAGAAATTTCAAAAACAGTTGCTGTTGTACTAAAATTGGATGTAACAAAATGCTGTGTCTGATGTACTGAAAACATAAGGGAGCATGGAGTGAGCTCAGGTAGGTTTTCTAAATTGCAAACTCCAGTTTTAATTTCCCCAATGATACGACCTTCTGGAGTGTCAGACTGAAGTTCAATAGCCTACTTCTTATTCTGACTCCTTTGGTGTTAAAGGAAATTATTCTGCAGGTGACAGTTGCATGCAGTGGATAGCAGTGAATTAAGAAGCAGCAGCTCAGCATGGGCACCATCCTGCTGCCATCACCTCTGTTAACAGAATCATAGAATGGTCTGGGTTGGAAGGGACCACTGAAGGTTAAGAAGAAGAATAGAAGAATAGAATAAACCAGGTTGGAAGAGACCTTCAAGATCATCGTGTCCAACCTATCAACCAATCCAACCCACCTAAACAACTAACCCATGGCACGAAGCACCCCATCAAGTCTCCTCCTGAACACCTCCAATGATGGTGACTCCACCACCTCCCCGGTTGTCTAGTCCAACCCTCCGCTGCAGTCATCAGGGGCATCCTCCACTAGATCAGGTTGCCCAGGGCCCTGTCAAGCCTCCACTTTGAGTATCTCCAGAGATGGGGTCTCAAATATCTCCCTGGGCAACCTGGAGTCTCTGGAGTGCTCTTAACCCATGGCAAGTAACACTCTTGCAGGAAAAGGGCAAGAGTCAGCCTGGCCTGGCAGTATTCATAGACTCATAGACTCACAGAATGGGTTGGGTTGGAAGGGACCTCAAAGATCATCCAGCTCCAACCTCCCTGCCATGGGCAGGGACACCCCCCACCAGCCCAGGGTGCTCAAGGTCTCATCCAACCTGGCCTCAACACCTCCAGGGAGGAGGCATCCACAGCCTCCCTGGGCAACCTGCACCAGTGTCTCCCCACCCTCACTGGAAAGAACTTCTTCCTAGTCTCCAGTCTAAATCCACTCCCTTCCAGCTTCAATCCACTCCCTCCCATCCTATCACTCCCAACCCTTGTCAAAAGTCCCTCCCCAGCTCTCCCGCAGCTCCCTCAGGTACTGGAAGGCTGCTCTAAGTTCTCCCCAGAGCTGGTTGGGCTCAACAGTCTTGGAAGTCCTTTCCAACAGAAACAGTTCCATGATTGTTAATGCATTTATTAAATTACAAATTGAATTCATGTTAGTTTTGTTCTAACTACTGTTGGCTCCAAATCCTTCCTCACAAATCCTTCTCTTTCCTGTCGCTCCTCCAAGACACCCCTTGAGCACACAAGTGAGCTCAGTCTCTCTGCTGCACACCAAAATCCAAATTCCCACTAAGAACCTTAGGTGTTGCCACCCTCTCTGCGAAGACAAGAGAATTTATATGGTTTGGACATGGACCACATGGTGCCTGTTGGGTCTGAAGCTAGCAAGCAGATTGTGGCCTAGTTTGAGTGTAAACACAGACAGTCATTTCCTCACAGAAACTAAATTACTTCACCAGCTTCTTTTTTTCCCCCTCTTTTTTTCTTTTTCTTTTTTAAAAAACAAAGCAAAACAAAACACAAACCCCCCCAACAAACCAACCTCTTCTTCTCCAAAGGCAGCAATTAATCTTTCTTCCCAATATCCATAATCAGCTTAAACTTGTAAAACTTGTCCTCTGCCCACAGTTTGGCCCTTAACACCCAGATGTGGAATTGGATTTGCACACTAGAAAGCATGTCTGCTTTCTTGAATGATAGTAAACGGACTAACAAAAGGTATCACTGCTCCCCAGAAAATATCACTCTGCTGTTATAAACAAGAAGAAAACAAACTTCAGTATAATATGAAATTGTGTTTTTCACAGGGAGAAGTGTTTTCTGTTTGGAGTGCCCTTCACTAAAAGTTAGTGAAAGGACAAGAGAAACAAGCAGTGCAAAGCAAAGACAGAAGACCAAAAAAATTACAGAAGGGGTAAACTCCATTTAATTAAGTTAGTAACTAATTACAGCTTTTTAAGTGCCTTTCTCAAGATTCCAAGTTCATGCTGAAGTGCTACCTAAATTCTCCCTACCACCAAAATAATGGAGTATGAGCATATGCTTGGTGACTTCTGTGTGCTTAAAAAGCCCTATAGAGCAGCATTCACTAAAGAATGAGGATTTTTTATCTAAATGAGAAAGAATATATAAGCACTCTCATTTCAGTCAGAGGAATCCCCTCCCTTTGTACCCCACAGCTCAATCTCACAAATCCAATTGCTGCCCCTGGCACAAAAAGCCTACCATTAGTGTCCTGTTTCCTGCCAAGGAACCCACAACATAACACAACCCTGATCATTCACAGAATCACCCTTCAAGGTCATCAAGTCCACACTATCACCCAACACCATCCCATCAACTAAACCATGGCACTAAGTGCCTCATCTAGTCTCTTTAAACACTTCCAGTGATGGTGACTCCACCCCCTCCCTGGGCAGTCCATTCTAATGGCCAATCACTGTGGAGAATTTCTTCCTAACATCCAGCCTAAACTGCAAAATTGTTTTAGAATCATAGAATTGTTGGGGCTGGAGGGGACCTCAAGGATCATCCAGTTCCAACCGCCCTGCCCTTGGCCAGGACCCCTCACACTAGGTCAGGTTGCCCAGAGCCACATCCAGCCTGGCCTTAAACACTCGCAGGGATGGGGCTTCTATCACCTGAGCTTCTTCCAGTGTCTCACCACCCTCATGGTGAAGAATTTCTTCCTAACATCCAATCTGAATCTATCCATTTCTATTTTTTTCCCACTCCCCCTAGTCCTATCATTACCTGGCACCCTAGAAGTTCCTCACCTGCCCCATTTTCTGCTATTTCCTCCTCAAATCCCAGAGCACCTGGGCTCTGTTGGAGTCTCCTCCCACCCCAGGTGTGGCCACTTGGCCCTTCCCACCCACTCCCCTATTTAATCCCCCCCAGGAAAGGCAGCAGCCCCAAGCTGAGCCCATCTGGGCTGGAGGATCCTCCTCTCATTGCTGGTGAGTGCCCATGGTGCACACTGGGTGATGGTGGTGGTGACAACAAAGGCCGGGGGGCCTGGTGGCCCCCCGGCTGTTAGGACCAGGATTGATGACTACTCCAATACCATCCATAGGTGCTGGCTGGGCTTCCTTACTGGGGCTGAGCTCTTCTGTGTGGTATCTTGGCTGGTGAGGGTCTTGCCTCTGGCTCTGGGTGCAAAAATAGTGGTGGTGGAGCAGGAGCTGTTTAGGCATGTGATATTATGCTAACTACAGGATTTTTACCTGGAGGCCCCTTGAGTCTGCTTTCATCATTCAATAAGTCTCTGCTTTTATGTCTCATTTACAGACCACTTCTTCCCCCTCACTGCTCCTTTTCAGAAATAAGGAGGGAAAGGAGGAAAAAAGCAATAAAGCATATCTGGAAAATGCATTCCCTTATCAATCAGCTCTGAACAGGAAGACTTCAGGAAGAGGGCAGGTTGGAAACTGAGAATCACTTCTTATGAATCACAAGACAAATTTCATACAGAACAGATAGAAAAAGACTGCATCTTCTCCATTGTGGTTACGTTTCATGGTGGTAAATGCAGAGGGGGAAAAAAAGTTCAAGCTGGCTTGGAGATCTCAGTCACACTTCTCTATGGAAAGAATCACTGAGAAAGGGATATAGTAACAAGTGAATAACCATCCTTCATATAGAAATACCAGGTTGGAAAAGACCTTCAAAATCATTGAGTCCAACCTATCACCCAACACCATCTAATCACTATGGCACTAAGTGCCTCATCCAGTTGCATGAGTTCTCAAGATTATGACCTCTGCCTGAAACTCCTCTCTGTGCAGGGGTACATAACCAGCACCTACAAGGAGACAGCACCCTTACAGAGAACATGTCCCCCTTCTTCCCACCCTCTCCCCTCCATGCTAGTTGCCATAAGTATGCTGCAGCGTACCTGAATAAAAGAGGAGTCGTGATGCTCCCAGAAATGTTACCATTCGTCAGATTGCCTACAGCAAACAAGATAAACTCTGTCTTTTGCTAGAAGGTAAGACTAGATCTGGAATAGGGAGTTATATTCCAGTAATACTATGATTCTTAATCCTATGCTAATATCGTTCTGGGGACAGTAAGAGAAGACACTGGGATGAATTATCTTTTCCCCACTCAATAAGAGCTGTCAGAAGTCAGATTTTTATGATAATGGTTTTAGGGAAAAAGAAAAGAAAGAAAAAAAGGCAGAAGTTCTGTCAGTACTTCAGACATCTAATCTCTATGACTGTGCCAGAAGTAGCAACTCTGTATGAATGTATTATGAATGTATTAGATACACAGTGGGGAATAAAAGACTGCATTAAAAAAATACCTTGAATAGGAAATAAACTCTCTTAATTCCATTGCAGTACTCAAGGGACGTTCTTTGAAGTGATGTGCCTCAGTAAACCCAAGTGCATTGATTGGATATGTAGGAGTGCTGCTACCAGCAGGGCAGCTAAATGCAAATTTATGATGTATATCGTGTAAGGCTAACCACCAAACCCATGTTTATTAACAGCAGGTTTAATCTCCAAGCATTGACATCTAAGGGAAATGAACAAGTAGCCTCGGAGCTCCACAGCAGGGGTCCAATCTCAAGTCTTCTGAGCAAAGATGTTTTTTTTGCCTTTGGTCTGCTGTTAGTAGGGAGTTTTTACCGTTTTTCCCCTCCCTTTTGCTCTAGGCCATTTAATTATCCCTAACTGTGCTGTTTAAACTGCAAATCCCACTTAGTGGTGTTTGGGGCTGGGTCGGAGCTGGAGTTTATTTTCTGCTTTTCTGTTTTTCGTTGCTTTCCTTAGTTCACTAAGATAAAACAAACTCTTAGAGCACCTAAGTAGTACAAGCCTTCACAAGCTGTGTCCCTTCTGCTCTCCAGAACATTGCTCCTTCGTGAAGCTGTGTTTCAAGAGACTGGCTTTGTACAGGCTTACATTTGGCAGGTAGATGTCTCTGGTAAGTTGTGTTCCTTGCTTTTATGAAAGGTATTACCTTCCTGGTTTTGACTCCAGTAAGGATGTTGCAGGGGCATTATCCCAAACTCTCTACTATGATGGTTGTAAGAATCATGGGAACCTCCATGCATAAAATGTCTTTAAACATTTATTTCCATGAGTGTCACTTATCTTTCTGCTGGCTTGGATTCCAGTCATTGCCATCTCTGAGCCGCTTTCACTGGTCTCAACTGCACTCGCTGCCGCAGCACAGGGTGAGAGAGGCTATGGCTCTGTTTGTGGTGAAGGCACTCAACACATTTGTAACTAGACACAGAGGCAGCTTGTTACATCCACCCTTGATCCCACTCTGGAGCTGTCAGTACAAGTTGGGCTACAATGGCCAGGATGCCC
The DNA here is from genome assembly GCF_026170545.1 of Melanerpes formicivorus. NCBI lineage: Eukaryota > Metazoa > Chordata > Aves > Piciformes > Picidae > Melanerpes > Melanerpes formicivorus. Next base: position 5,973,775 of record NW_027142392.1, read on the forward strand.
ATGTCCCTTGGCCCCGTGCCATAGGGCATGGTCTGCCTCACAGGGAATGCTACAGGTTCCTTAGGAGGGAAAGTTGGGGAACGCCTGTCTGTGCAAGATATGGAAGAAATCTCCTTTTCAGAGGATTTTACTGTTATCAGATGAGGCAGCTGTATTTGCACTCTAATTCTTCTTACAGTTAAAAGTTTTCAGTCTTCTTAGTGCCTTTGGATTATGTCAAACAGAAAATTTCTCCCAATTTGTACATTCATTATTAGCAAAGTTTCTAATATTTAAAGAGGCTTTGTAGTGTGTTTATTTATCTTCTAGGTTTTATTTCACTTATTTACTTGAGTTGTTTATTGTTTCTCCAGTAATGTGTCTGGAACAGGCTGAAATATGAATTACAAAGCATATAGCTAGCTAACAGACAGGTGTTCTGCATTAACAAGGACTGTGCCTTTATGAGGTTTGAGTAAAGTTTGCAAAGCTCCTCTGAGAAAGAGTAATAGAAGTGTTGATTATCAGTGCAGCTACCCATGCTGCTTATTTTCCCCAGGAAGCAAGCCTGTAAAAGAGAAACAAGTATTGTGGGGGAAAGGAACGTTTTCTCTCTAATTAAATTATATATCTCTGTAAAGATCAGAGTGGTCTGTTACTCTGTCTTTTACAGAATGACTAAGGGATTTAAAACCTTATTTTTGTGGCCTAAAGAGACAATGGTACATGAATAATTCCTTGCCAGCATGACTAGGAGTTGTACCAATATAATCCATATCTGCTGCAATCTTCAAAATGTCTTTTTTTCATAGTCCTTCATTTCAGGAAATTGAAAATTAATTGAAATTAATGGCATGTTTTACTCATCAGGAATGGAAGGGCAAGGCAAAAACACCTTCTGCTTCTACATCTGCTATCATCAGTTCCATCAATAAATAGCTCAAATAGCTCAAAACTTGGCTTGAGATTTTCTGAGTTTCAGAACTTTGTTGAAAGAGACAGTACTAATTACTAATTATGCATGGAGCAATTATTCCTACAGCTGATCCAGCTGGTAGTAGAAATGAAAGCAAGCAGTGAAAGGTTTGTGTGCTATGCTGTTTGCCTTTTGGGACGAGTAGTTTCAGAAATGCCAAGGGTGGGAGCAATGGAAATGAGATTGCACTACACTGTCTCCTAGGTCACCTTTAACAATGCCACAGGAAATAAGAGGATAAAACTTGACAAATAGTATTTTTTTTAATCTGAATATTATATCAAGAACATGGCTCAAAACTTGCAGACTTAAGTCTGAGAAAATAGCAGTATCAAGGCCTTTGAGATCCCATTATCATAGTATCATTCAGGGTTGGAAGGGACCACAAGGATCATCTAGTTCCAACCCCCCTGCCATGGGCAGGGACACCCCACACTAGATCAGGCTGGACAGAGCCTCATCCAGCCTGCTCTTAAACACCCCCAGGGACGGGGCCTCGACCACCTCCCTGGACAACCCATTCCAGGGTTTCACCACTCTCATGGTGAAGAACCTCCTCCTCACATCCAGCCTGAATCTCCCCACCTCCAGCTTCATTCCATTCCCCCTAGTCCTATCACTACCTGGGATCCTGAGAAGTCCTTCCCCAGCCTTCCTGTAGGTCCTCTTCAGATACTGCACTTCAGATCCCATTGCCCAGCACTACATGAAGCACTTCCAGTTCCCTCTCCCTCCCTTCACCTGCCACTGTTTATTAATAGCTCAGCATGAGGACTGGTCAAGGACCACCCTTGATTATACACCGGCTGTTTCTTTTGCATGCTATTTCACAACAAATAAACAGCAGATGCACTCTGAGCAAAACATCTGGAGAGTTCAGAAATTGCCTTCTTCAAGTAACACATTTTAGCATCTCCAAAATGTAAAAGATCAAACTAAATTGAAAATTTGGAGTTGTCATTACCATCTGCAACATCAGATCCTGCATTTGCCTTCAAGTGCAGCACAGTGGTGAATTCTCCCAGACAACTACATGGATGTAGCTAGGGGCTGAGTGTTAGACCTGGTAGTAGGCGGTTTTAACCTCATGACCTAAAAGTACTACTTGCTGCTAGAGAGTAACTCCTAGTGAGTAATAATACAAAATAAAGACTATATGAGTCAGGAAAGCTGTTTAGTACTTACAACAGTTCTGTGTTTTCTGTCAATACTGAGGAAGAGGATGTTGTAAGCTTTACACTGCACTTGGTATGCTAATCACACCCCCTGGTTGTACTAAGAGATTTTCAGACATGATTCTATGTGGCCTTTTCAGTGTCCACTAAAAGCTGCTGTGAGTAAAGGCCCGGTCAGTCCTGCAAGTTAATGTCAGGTGTTTTGCTAACTAAACCTGAACTTTTCTAGACTCTTAACAGAGGCAATTCTCAGGACTGAATGCCAGCTAGAGTTTCCAGTGTTATTTCTAGAACTCAAAACAGTGAGAAACTGCTGTAGCTTTCTCTACAATAGAGCCTTGCCAGAGCACAACAGACTTCTTGAGAAGAGAAAATAAGCCTTCAGCTCTGTCATTTTCAAATCAAAGTTCTGCTTTAATTTCACTGAATATGTAATCCTTCTGTATTGGAACTGGAAACCCTTCCTAACTACACAAGTAATCAAAGCTGCAAAGTGCTTATGCTTGGGTGGCTAATCAGAGCTGCAGACTGTCTGGTTGCTTAGAGCTAGACATGCTTTCATGTTCAGCTGACTAATTAAAACTGAATGTTTTCTCGTGGAAAATGAGATACTTGGGGCTTAACTTGCAAAATATTTAAGTATTAGCAGCTTGAAGACTGTCAAGCTAGAGAGGAAGAACTAAAGAGCCCCATAAGTACCTAGGTTTTCAATTCATGTTTGTTTTCCCCCATCAGAAGTAATCAAAGTTGGGGGACTATGACTCTTAGACAGTGGCTGTGGTCCTCAGAGATTCCATCTGTTTCAGCCAGGAAAGAGTAAAAATAAATCCATACCATTGGGTGCACCTGTTTCAGTCACAGTAAATGGCAGAATGATGGAGGGCTTGGTAATCTTCTATAATCAATGCCTGGTACTCATGGAGTGCTTTTCAATGCTGAGTCTTTTGCAAGACTAATTTCTTATCGTTTGGAGATAGATCTTAAAGTTATGCTGTAGAATGGGCTTTGAAAGTGGCTTCCTTTTAGAGTCTGAGCATATATGGCTCCAGAGAGATGTCTCCCTGAATCTCCAGCTTCAGGTACAAGAATTTTGATTAACACATCCAGATCCAAAAATTAAGTGAGATTTAAAGTCAGAAGTAGGTATCCAAACCATCTGACCTCAAGACTACAAAGGGAAATGTACACAGTTAACATTTAGCATTTCCATATAAACTAAACTTTGTACTAGCAAATGGTGCTGAAATACCCAAACTGGTGACAAATTCCATTCAGAGATCATAGTTTCACATAGGACCTTTAGGCAGAATTGCATGTAGACCAATGTGGATGACACACCATGGATATAGTCATGGTACCTTCAGTTCTAGAGCTGGCTGTTTGAAGTTAGCTTGGCTATCTATACCTGGGACTTGTCTTAGTGTTAACTTAAACACAGGATTTAAAATAAATCTCCCTTTTTTTGAGAATTAGAGGACATGAACCACATATTCTTACCCCAGCATAGTACTAATCCCTCACTCCTTTGCAGTTTGCTGAGGTTCAAGAATTCTCTAAATCAGTTTGCTAACCCAAGTAGCCCTGATGTGCACTTCCAGGCAGTGGCCAGGCAGCAGCTCCCTGGTGTCTGCTGGCTCAGGAGGCAGAGGGCAGCAGGGGGTGAGCCTGGGTTCCCCACATTTCTTCCTAGAGGAGAGACCTGCCACTGAGAGCAGGCTTATGGACACTGACCCTGTGCTGATTCCATTCCTGCATTCCTTCGTGGATGGGAATACACGCACAGGTTAGTATTACAGTGCGCTTTGTGTTTGTCATGGTGACCAACCTTGTGCTGAAAACAGTCCTGAAAATTTTCCTGTTGTTTCTGGACATGTTAAGGCAGCTTTTTAATTTATAACTAGCCTGTTACTCTTAAGACAGTCCAGACCCAAACCAGGCTTGCCAGAGAGAGTTGAGATGTATGGGGAAGGAGACCTCTAGGAAAGACCAGATTTAAAGTAATTCAATGCATTCAAGACCTGTAGGGGAAAGCAGATAATATCCAGAATGGAAATGACAGAAAACAGATATGAGCAGCAGGGAAGGAGAAAGCAAACCAACCAACCCACCAACAGGCAACCAGATCATGACCTGAAAAGGCAGGGGTTTCATTTATTTCAGAACTAGATAATTAGCTGCATTCTTAGTCATGGTAATTAAGAGTGTAATTTGTGATGTCTTCCTGTCATCATTGATGAAAGTGAGCTCAAACAAACCCACTCTCTCACTTAGTAAACAAAGGTAAGTCATCTAAATGAACCAAGAGTGCTTGAGTGTTTTCTCTTTATTCCATTTAGCCAAGCACTAATCAAAGAGAGGTGCTCTTGTCTTCTGGTACTCATTGCATCTGAAAAGCTTCTTGCATCTCAGATGTGCCAGCATATAGAAAGGGCGACAAAAATGCACCTATATGATAGTGCTTCTGCCCATGTAAGTTACTCCCCTTTTTGTACTCACTGTTACAGAGCACAGCTGCACCCCTGCCCATTGGACTGGGCTGCCCAGGGAGGTGGTGGAGTCACCATCATTGGAGGTGTTTAGGAGGAGACTTGATAGGGTGCTTGGTTGCATGGTTTAGTAGATTAGGTGGGTTGGATGATAGGTTGGATGCAATGATCTCGAAGGCCTCTTCCAACCTGGTTTACTCTATTCCACTTGCTCTCAAACTTGCACCAATATATGGGCACAAACCATGCATTAAGTGCAGGGAGATCCATCTCCCAGGCTAGTCTGGGCTTCATTATACTTAATCATCAAATGTTGAGTTTCAGAGATTTTCACATTACAGTCTGATATTCAAGGACAGTTACAGCTAATCAGCATAGCTGTCCTCTTAAAGATTGTCCTTTAGCATAAAGCTCAGCAGCTCAGTGTCCTTCCCATTCTCATGCACTTTCACATTGTCTTGACAGTTAAGTCACACTCAGGACTGGACACAGACTCTGCCTCTTCAGTTTTAAGGATATAGTTAATGCTACACAGTCTTCAATTGTTCCACAGAAACTAAGGATTTGACTTCCTCATACTGGTGTGAAAGAAAACTGGTTCTTACTGATGCCTCTACCTCAGCTGTGGTATTTCTAAGATTTCTTTCCCCCTTCCAGCAGCATATTTTAATAAAATTTCTAGATATTTTATTTTGTGGAGCTCTTCATGTCTCTATCATCTCTGTCAGCCAACACAGAAAATCAGGCAAAAGTAAACTAACTTTTCATTCAGTGAGAATGCACATTTTTAAATGTAGCTGAGAGTATAATCAAGCTGATAGCATCCTTTACACTTCTTGGAAAAAAATATTTATCCCTCCAAAAGGTAATGACCAACAATTGCAAATGGTACTTGAAAGTCACATTGTATCAAAGGATCAAAGATTTCTCTCACAAGAGAATAAATAGCTAGTGTGAAGCATGCTAGCACTGAGCACACCACAGAAAACACATCCATTTTCTTTTTCAGATAAAAAGATGAAAAAGGGAGAGAGAGAATACATCAGGTTGCTGAGCTCCATCTTTTTTGATGAATCAAGAGAAAAGGAAAAAGTCAACTTGAGCCTTTCCAGGAGTTACAGGAAGAGGAGTCATAGGCTTTATTACTACAGCTATGATACTTAGAAGTATCACATCCTAGATATAAAATATCTCTTTTGTGCTGCTTCTTAGGTTCTGATTGATCTTTTTTTGCTTTCCCTCTCAGCTCTTTCTTGTACCCCCACCACAGCTGCAAACCTCCCTGAGCAGATTAAAGCTATTTGGATGAGTACTGAGCTGAAAGTGAGCTCTCACAGGCTGGTTTGGTGACAGTAAAGGCACATGAAAACAACAAAAACTGTCTCAGTTTTGACTGTCTTCAGTATTTTGTTTTGCTCTGGCAGATGAAAAGGAAAAACTGAAGCATCCTCATGGCCTGTGTACTCTTACATTGCCACATTTAGACTTGTGCATCACAGACAGAATGGTTAATTAATAACAGTGCATCACAGACAGACTAGTTAATTAATAACACAGTATTTACACTGTTATCTGAGGCAGAAGCAGCACTTCTGAGTTTCCCATTTCAGTCCACAATACAGGTGCTTTTCCTGTAGGCTGTTTTCTAATTGCGAGATGAAGCACCATGTCAAAAGAAAACGACACAACCAAGAGTAGAACGACACCTTGACTAATTCAATAGGTAATCACTGACCCTTACTTTACTTCACTTCAGGAAAAGCTATTCTATTGCTCTGAGAACATGAACAGATGTCACTGCAAGCGTGAGTAGGTTCCAGATCTACCCATACGCATATACAATATGCATACATAATGAAATTAACCCCGTTGAATTAATCACCTGTATAATATTCCATCCATTCCATTCCATTCATTTTTCACTTGTTGCTACTGAATATTGAAATACTAAATCATCTTTTTTGGCCAATAGCATTTGGGCTAGTGATATTTTTTTTTCTTTATGATACACACATCTTATACTTTGCACATCAGATGATTTTAGCTGCAGGCTTTAATTTTCCTTATCTGGCTACTTATTTCACAGATAAACTGTGGCGTTTAAAAACAGAAGTGAATGCTCCAAACTCAGGACTAGGGCAGAAAACAGTCACTTGGAAAAAACATTGCACCAATCTATTCACTCATGCAATAGCAGCCTCTGACAATTGCTCAGAGAAAGCTTAGTGCTGAAGACATTTTCCCACAGCTCTGAAAAAACTTGCTTCAGTGACAGCAAAACTGAAAAGCTTGCTCACCTGCAGACAAATTCTAATGAAAAATTTTGATTCCCCCATAAAAATCTCCTTTTTAAAATTTCAGCAAATTGCACTTCTCAGATAAGTTACCTCGGCAAGACTTTAGCAAGTTGTTAACACAAACTAGAGCAGAACATACTAAATAATTAATTTCCAGAGTTCACCTTTATTAAAAACAAGGTTTTTGTTGTGAGAACAAATAATCTCTCACTTGTAGCTTGAAAGCCTAAGATAGGATCATTGGTTTCCAGGGTTGTTACTAGCTGCTTAGCAACCTGTCCCACTTGTCTTCCTTCCTTCCTGTTGTACAGCACCGTGGACAGAGGAGTCGGCTGGCGGTAGATGAAAATTCGTCGCAAGCACTCACAAAGAGCAGCGTAGGAATAATCTGGAGCACAAGCCATGAACTTCTTGTCTTGTTTTGATGCTTGGACATAACCTACATAGCCCAAAAAGAAGTAGAAGGGATAAATAACACAGTGGTTCCAATAGCACTGTATCGAGCTATGAGAAAAATCAAGCTTAAAAAAGCAATATGCTTGCACAGTGTCATGGCTTACTGTTTTTCCAGCTCTGTATACCCCCAGTAGTAAGTTGGGAGAGGATACAACCAGGAAGGCTGACCCAAACTGTCCAAGGAGCTCAACCCATTTCTTTCCCCTGTCCCACTGGGAGCAGAGAGGGAGAAGAGGAAGAGAGCTAACCTGTAACAGTACAGTCACATTTTAACTGCCTCTTTTCATGCCTTGAGGGTGTCTTTGTCAGGGTTTGTTGTTGTTGGCTGTGTGTGGTTTTTGGTTTCGGTTTTTTTGTTATAATTTTTTGGGAGATATTCAAGGTGAGGCTCACCAAGGCTCTGTGTGATCTGATATAGTTGAGGATGCCCCTGCTCACTGCAGGGAGGGTGGACTAGATGCCTTTTAGAGGTCCCTTCCAATCCCTGTGATTCTATGATCCTATGAAAATAGTAGTATAAAATAAGAGGATAGCAGAGGAACAATATTGGGTTTTAACCCCTGAGGTATAAGAAAGCTCAAAGATATAATCATTTCTTTCCTGTTATTTTCAAAACTCTAGAAACATTCTTAAAACAGTACCACACAGTCAGTACAAAAACTTGAAACTAATTTGAAAAAAAAATAATCTTAATCCTTATCATCCACTTTTTTCCCAGCAGAATGCAACTTGAAATGCATAAACAGAACAAAGTGTGAAATTAATCTCTTTTGTTAGAGGATTTGTTAGGATGCTTACAGCTTAATTTGATCTTAATTTAAAATAACAAGCTACTAAAAAGAATACATATTACAAATCCACAGAAATTGCTAAAACTCAGAACAAAACCAATTATGTGCTACAGTAACCTGTGTGAGCTCTACAAAACACCTAATATCTTCCCATGAATTTTGGGCCCAGACTGAGTGGCGTGGTCAAACAAATGTTCTTGGGGGAGGGCAAATTGTCACACTCAGCATTTTCTGAAGGAATGGCTCTAGAGAACACTCAGAGAACATGAAGACGACAGCTGTCACAGAAGTAGTAAATTCTGGGATGGACTGAGGTGATTCTCCCCCTCTACTCAGCCCTGGTGAGACCCCACCTGGAGTACTGTGTCCAGTTCTGGAGCCCCTATTACGAGAGGGATGTGGAGGTGCTGGAACGTGTCCAGAGAAGGGCCACAAGGATGATCAGAGGGCTGGAGCACCTCTCCTATGAGGACAGACTGAAGGAGTTGGGGCTGTTCAGTCTGCAGAAGAGAAGGCTCCAAGGTGACCTAATTGTGGCCTTCCAGTATCTGAAGGGGGCCTACAGGAAGGCTGGGGAAGGACTTCTCAGGATCTCAGGTAGTGATAGGACTAGGGGGAATGGAAGGAAGCTGGAGGTGGGGAGATTCAGGCTAGATGTGAGGAGGAGGTTCTTCACCATGAGAGTGGTGAAACCCTGGAATGGGTTGTCCAGGGAGGTGGTCGGGGCACCGTCCCTGGAGGTGTTTAAGAGCAGGCTGGATGAGGCTCTGGCCAGGCTGATCTAGTGTGGGGTGTCCCTGCCCATGGCAGGGGGGTTGGAACTGGATGATCCTTGTGGTCCCTTCCAACCCTGATTGATACTATGTTTCTTACTTGATAGGTACAACACTGGGCTACACAGACCACCTTGATCTGATGTGGCAGTTCTTACTATTGCATCTATCGTTTTTGAAGTACATCCTGATTCTGAGCTTTACGATTCTGCTCCCACCAATGGCCAAAACCAAATTCTTAAATCTGACTGCAAGAATACAGCAATAACTGTTCTTGACAATCTTTCACAAGCATGTGTTTAACTTTCTGGGCAATCTGTAATTTCAGAAGAGTTAGAGGCTTCCTGGGCCAGAGCTGGCACAGTTCCACTCTTTATTGATTCTTCCTGTCACAGAGTTTTGTGGCAGAGGGCTCCATAGCTTAAATGCACCCACGAAGTATTTCTTCTAGCTTCATTTGTACCTGCTATGGACCAGCATCATTTGATGCTCCTAGCTCATACAACAGAAGAAACAGTTACATACGGTTCTACAGACTTGCATCCTGGAACAAGACAGGAAAAATCTAGAAGCCATTTATGAAAACATCTTACCACAAGCATGTATACACCTAGACATGTCATATGAACTGCAACTGTTGCAGTGTGGGTGTTAAGGTAGTGATTTGTGGGTTTAAGTTTTCAACTGCAGGTCATTTATCCAAGGAACTCTCCTTTTAATGTGCAGGTATGTGCCTGTATCCTATGTACAGTCTTTAAAGGCTTATCTTCCCCAAGGCACAAACATTTTCTTTCTTATGTTGAAGTAGTTCTCAAATTAAGTTATCATTCTGCTATGAACATAATGATAGTAACTTTCAGCTAATATAAGATCCTGTACTAAGAGTATTCAGGCAGAGAAGTCTCAGGCAGAGGAAAGGGACACAAACCAATTTCCTACCTAAAGCGTTAAAAGTTGCAACATGTTCCCACATGTTCTCTGGCTGGTCAGAGTGGGGCTGCCAGAGAAGAGCATCAACATCATGCCTCAAGCAAAAGCATGGCATTTCTTTGGGATCCACAACAACTGAAAAAAGGTACTGGTTGCTTCCAAGATGAATCTGAACACAGAACAAAGAAATACAGAATACTTAGTCAAAACATTCTGTCATACATACTGCCAGAGTTAGATGACCAACAGCTTCATGTTTGCTAGTTGCCAAAATGTTTGAATACATTCTGCTGCACCTCACTGATCCACAACTCAATACACTACAGGTAGCTAATACATTTCAAGCAGATGCAATTATGTTTCTTGCAATAATATTTAGGGAAACATTATGTTCACTACACAGCAAGCGGGACAAATGTTACCTGTCACACTGTATCCACAAACCAGCTATTTTCTTGGTGCTGTATGGTAGCCTTTAAAATCAACCTGGTTTGCTTTGGCAGCACAGATTCAAGAACAGGCATACATAAATATGTATCTATACATTTAGAAGTGTACACACACATATATACAGATATATACATAAAAAGAATCAAGTCTGCAAGACACAGACTTAAGACTTCTAGAGCTTTTCTGAGGAAATGGGAAATTATGAACTGATTCACAACACCATCCTCTAACTATGACATTTTCTGGACAAAACAGGTTATCCTAGATGTACTTTGTGTGACAGAAGGTAGTTGATAAGGTCCAACATGAATGGTGGAGTACAGACATCTTGAAAAAAAGCACAATAAACCCACAAAACTCAAAAAAAAAAATATCTCCCAAGACAAGCTCATCTGTGATGCTTTCACAGATTGTTTCGCTTCCTGCTTTAGACAATGGACCAGACCAAGTCCTTACGTGATGTTAGCCAAGGTTGCTCACAACCCAAATCAAGCCTCCTGCAGAAACATTTTCTTTACAATCTGCTATTTCCAGTGTGATTGACAAATAAATATCATAAAGTGATCTATCATCCAGCTCCTTAGTAAAAACAGTCAACTTCCTACCAGGCTATCTGCAAAGTTCCTGAAAAAAAGCAAACCAAGGAGCATAGCAGTGTGCCCAGGTGGCCAAGAAGGCCAATGGCATCCTGGCCTGCATTAGGAATAGTGTGGCCAGCAGGAGCAGGGAAGTCATTGTGCCCCTGTACTCTGCTTTGGTTAGGCCGCACCTTGAGTCCTGTGTCCAGTTCTGGGCCCCTAAGTTTAAGAAGGACATCAAAACACTTGAATGTGTCCAGAGAAGGGCAACAAGGCTGGGGAGAGGCCTTGAGCACAAACCCTATGAGGAGAGGCTGAGGGAGCTGGGATTATTTAGCCTGGAGAAGAGGAGGCTCAGGGGTGACCTCATTGCCCTCTACAACTACCTGAAAGGTGGCTGTAGCCAGGAAGGGGTTGGTCTCTTCTCCCAGACAACCAGCACCAGAACAAGAGGACATAGTCTCAAGCTGCACCAGGGGAGGTTTAGACTCGAGGTGAGGAGAAAGTTCTTCACCGAGCGAGTTGCTCGTCATTGGAATGTGCTGCCCAGGAAGGTGGTGGAGTCACCACCCCTGGAGGTGGTCAAGAGGAGATTGGATGTGGCACTTGGTGCCATGGTCTAGTCATGAGGTCTGTGGTGACAGGTTGGACTTGATGATCCTCAAGGTCTCTTCCAACCTTAGCAATACTGTGACACTGTGATACTGTAATTCAACTTGGATATCATAAAAAAAAGTTCCCAGGTATTTCTGTAGTACTTTGCAGGACTTACTACATGAGTGACTTTCAGGGTATCACCATCAAATCTGCACAGGCTTGCACTATCTTCAAGAAAAGCATCACATTCTTCTAATTCTTGAGCATTACAAGGGGGGTTCTCCTTTTCAGGGTTTGGATTCTGAAATAAAAAGACAAACAAACTACACTGAAAAATCTGAGCTTATATATCTATATATAAATAAAAATCCATTTTCATTTAAGAAAGGTAAATATTGTAGGAAGAGGCATTTGCATATCTTTACATACTTAAAGATATTATGTATTTATTCAAAATTAATAAAACCCATTTCTGTTGTGGAGGATAGCATGAGTACAACAAAATGCATTTCAGCTTAAGGAAAGTATATAAGCCTCTAAAACATGGAAAAGAATAGAATAGAATAGAATAGAATAGAATAGAATAGAATAGAATAGAATAGAATAGAATAGAATAGAATAGAATAGAATAGAATAGAATAATAAACCAGGTTGGAAAAGACCTTCAAGATCATCGTGTCTAACCCATCAACCAATCCAACCCACCTAAACAACTAAACCATGGCACCAAGCTCCCCATCAAGTCTATTCCTAAACACCTCCGATGATGGTGACTCCACCACCTCCCCAGACAGCCAATTCCAATGGGCAATCACTCTCTCTGTGTAGAATTTCTTCCTAACATCCAACCTAAACCTCCCCTGGCACAGCCTGAGACTGTGTCCTCTTGTTCTGGTACTGGCTGCCTGGGAGAAGAGACCAACATCCACCTGTCTACAACTTCCCTTCAGGTAGTTGTAGAGAGCAATAAGGTCACCCAACCAACAATCAACACCAATACAATCAACACCAATACAGAGTCATACTTAAGTTTTAGATGAGATGCCATTTTCTAATTAAACCAAAAAGAGAAGCATCACAAACATTCTAGTTCAAAATCACGTTTTACTTTAAGTAGACTACTTGTACAACAACAATGACAGAAAGTTTGAGTCATGGTTATATTTTCCTAATTTTTCCTTTTAAACATGACTTTTAAATGGTGAGTGTAAATGATAGCACAGAAGCCATCGTGTAAGCTAACTTCAGCCCCCCCCATGATGATGATATTACCGTTCAAAGTCTATTCTCAACTTCAGTGCCATTATTTTGTCCAGTTTCAGTTAAAAAATTAAGGTAGAGTTAAGATTCTGGACAATAAATGAACTGTCAAAGAAGTGAAAATCTGGGTATCAAGAAAAGACAGGCAAATGCTCAAGAAGTTTAAATCTCACCATCACTTCAGAAGTAAGATGCATCAAGCTTTCAGATATTTTAGAGCACTGGGAAGGATCAATAATGAGTTCTCCTCTTGTGTCACCAAGTATTAGTTCTGGCCACTGGCATCCCTCATTTTTCTTAATTAGAGAAATCTCCAAGCTAAAATGCAAACAGAAAACAACAAGGAGTACATGAAAACACTGCATCCATTTCTCAGAATAATCAAAAAAGCTTTAAGTGGAAATTTGAGCACTTCTGCTCTTCAACCTGAATTAATCATGAAAAATCACATGACAGAAACTATTAGCATTCAATTTATAAATGAAGCTCTTCTAACAGAAAAATATTCTGTGGGATGTGTGATTCCTAAAAACCTCAGAACAAAGGTAAGTAGATCCATGTAAGTGTGGTTAGAGTTTTCAATGTAAATGCAGCATCCACTGAAGCAGTCTTATTAAAATATTTTAAACACCATAGGAAATTACCTGTAAAGAAATCCACATTTCACTGCAGATGTTCATTTGAAATGTAAGTAGTGCTTAGAAAGGCTACTTAAGTATGCACTCCCTTCACATAACACCGAGGATCAAACTGCTTGTATTTTGTAGACCTCAGAAACACAACAGTTATCCAGGATAGATAATTACCTCAAACCCTATCTCAGAAGCGATTCTATTTCTATAACCTGTTAAAAAAACCCTACATCAAGCTTATAACCATTAGGAATTCCTAACTGAAAAAACAGAGACACAATCTGATGTACCAACAAAGCAATTTCATTTAATTACAGCACAGGACTAACACAAGGATTTAATGATAAAATGACCATTAGCTTTATTATACTCAGTTTCTTTACAGCACTTAGATGATCTACAGTGACAGCCTTTCACTTGACAGAACAGGAGAGCCTTCAAAGTTAGTTACTGCATCATAGCAGGAACTATTTGGTTATATATCAATAATATACAAACATTTTATAATATACAAGTATTAGTCACTATTTCATTCTTTTGGAGGATAACTGTCTTTACAGTTAACCTTTCAGGGAAAAGCCAAGATTTTTGATAAGGGAAACCCGAGGAAAATCATAGAATATCTGAAGATGGAAAGGACCCATAAGGATCATGGGGTCTACCCCCTGCTCCTTGCAGGGCTACCTAAAACTATACTCTATGACTCTCAAAAGAAATTGAAAAACAATTAATTAACTGGGAAGGTCCTACAGAAAATGTTATGCTAAGCTTCTTATTATGACCAAATTTCACAAGGTACATACGCCTTTGTACTATGAATAGAAGTCCAAACAAGTCATTCACGGAAAATATTGACCTCAAGCTTGTACAAGCAACCAGAACTCAGTGTTATCTCCATCTTTTTTTTTCACTTTGCATTTTAAACTATTAAAATGGCAACAATGACTGCTGTCACACATATCACATACAAATCAACATGCAAAGCTATTGTAAGACACGGTATCTCCAGCATAAACAATCTGCTCCCCAGTTTCCACACTGGGAGAATGATAGTGGACATGTATGTATTTACAAGTTCTGCTTCAAAACTTTAAAGACTTCCCTGCCCCCCCCCCTCTTTTTTTTCCCCTAGGGAAACTCAGTCTTATGATGTCAGTATTCTCAAAATGCCTCCGTAAATGACCATGGTTTCCATAACACTGTGGTTGGAAACATTACCATTGAAAGACATCTGTATTCTCCCCACTTACACAGACTTAAGTGCTGTAAACCTGAACCAATATTCAGTATGCCAAAACCTCCCAGAGGAAACTAAACCGGAAACTGTGAACTAAAAAGGCCTAATGGAGACCCAAGGACAGATCCAAACAGATTCAGTTATAGGTTTGTTTTCGTATCAGTAAGTTTCACGGACACAGAAGTAACTTCTTGAATTGGGAGTCTGAGACAGAAAACTACAGTCTATACACTCTCATAAAACAGGTATTAGATATTGGGAAGTGAAGGGGATCAATAAAACCATTTGCCCTGCTCTAAGGCTCTACCTGGTAAAAAAATAAAGTTCAATTTTCCTATGATTACTTTTACAGCAACATACACTGTAAAAACAGTAATAGATCTATAGCAAAAAGGGGGGGAGGGAGGGGGAAATAAAAAACCAAAACGGAGCAGAAGGTAGTAAAACAGACAAAGTTACAGCACTAAAATTTGACTCAAATTCCTGCAGTCAAAAACAGGATTTCCAAGACATAGGCATGGTCAAAGGGATAATACAGGGCCTTGTATGGGGAGGGACTTCTCAGGATATCAGGTAGTGATAGGACTAGGGGGAATGGAATGAGGTTGAAGATGGGGAGATTCAGGCTGGATGTGAGGAGGAAGTTCTTCCCCATGAGAGTGGTGAAGCCCTGGAATGGGTTGTCCAGGGAGGTGGTTGGGGCGCCGTCCCTGGAGGTGTTTAAGACCAGGCTGGATGAGGCTCTGGCCAGCCTGATGTAGTGTGGGGTGTCCCTGCCCATGGCAGGGGGGTTGGAACTAGATGATCCTCGTGGTCCCTTCCAACCCTGACTGATACTATGATACTATCCCTTCAGAAGAAACTGTTAACTACATCACAACCACATTTCATTGCTAACTGCTTAGCAAGAACACTTCTATGATTACTGGGAATCTCTTTTAACACAGTACAGGTTTGCTCAGAGTTAAGTACTTAGTACCTATGAATCAAAGAAAGCTCAAAAATGTAGCAGCTAAGAACTCCAAGTTTTTCATTAGTAGGTTTAGTTTATGGAAATGCAAAAGCAACTGTAATGTAAGTGGCATTAATAATAATAAATGTAATATATAGTATATAATATTATATAAATGTATATAATATAATAATAATGCTACCTGGCATTAATGTCTGTAATCTCTGTAATTTTCAGAAATCCATAGTGCTTCAAAGTAAAAATCTATTGGTTATTGATAATTGGTATTAGAAAAGTAAGAGCCCAATCAAAGAACAGAAGGTATTTCCAAATGCCTTGGAAATGGACACAACTAATGCATTGCCTCTGACAGGAGCCATACTGTTGCTATTAATACATTAGGAACTTAAAGGCAGATTTTTTTCCTTAAACAAAGGATATATTGATCCTTACATCTAGTAAACAGAGTTAAGTGTTTCTGTTACACTTATGTATTAGCTTTGGCTGCAACAGTTAATTTTCTTTGCAGTAGCTTGTATGGTGGTCTGTGTTAGATTTGGTTTTGATTAGAATAAAAGACAAATATGCTTAGCGATATAAGTGAGTTTGTATTTTGCTACAAAGCTGTCCTTTATCACAGAGTACTTGTAAATCTTCTCTAGTGAGAAAAATTAATTTTTATTTAAAGGAAATACCTCTATTTCCACAGAAACAATTCCTTTCTTCAGATATGTTTTCACATGATGACACCACATATGGAAATTAAGCTTTAAGCAACCATTTAACCAAACCTGCTTGTTTCAAGAAATAGTGGCTCATTACTTTACCCTAGGAGAGAGCAAAAGCAGTAAATGTCCAAATATGTGCTACATACTGACAGACCCTGCTGCTTTTCTTACACTTACTGGAAGATCCATGACCAATTCCATCAGGAACCACACCTGAACAATGAAATTCCTTGACTCATCTCCTTGAATTCTCCCTCCACCATCACGGCCTGTATCTTTTTTCTCCATACTTTAGCTAATGTTTAAACAACTCCTTTGACTGAGGAATTAGCCTATAGTTCTGCATTTACATAAAAACCAACACAAGTTGTGTCCAGCCTGCAACCAGCCTTACATGTCACAGAGCTTGTGACAGACTAAAGCCCTGAGAGAGGAATGTGACTTACTGAACAAACTTCTACAATGGAAAATCACTGGTCGAGATGGGCACAGAGAACATGCCCACAAAGTTCAGGGAATATCAGGAAGCTTACCATATTGCAACACAAAGTGTGGCCTTTGTTTTAGGTAAACAGCTCTCAGCAGTTGTGTGGACCAACTGGTGATTTAAATGTTTCTCCCCAAGTTCACTGAAAGAATGAGTATCACCCTGAGTCAGACTAGCATGGGGAGCATGAAAGAAGTGGCTCAGCCCAGGCAGAGTATAAAAATCAGACAACTAACAAAAGAACTGCTTATGAAACCATTTAAGGTTTTAATATCTGTGTTTCTTGGTTGGTTGGTTTGTTTTTGTTTGTTTGGTTTGGGTTTTTGTTTTGTTTGTGGGGTTTTTTATTGGTTGTTTTGCTCATTTTTCCCCCGGCCAGTTGGTAAAAATGTAAGCTTTTCTTTAGCACTTCAAAGTATTATATTACTAAATTTATCAAGAAAGTTTCATAACTATACGATGCACTATTTTTATGAAAATCATGTAGCAGTTTACCTATTCACTTTTCCACTGTGATCAACTAGAGGCAAACAGACAAAACTACTCTCAGAGAGAATAAAAAATCCCAAGGTAATCATACAGACATACATGGGGTAATCTCCAGCAGCTGGTATCACCATGTATTGTTTTGAAAAGGCAACTGCTCACATTAGAACAGGCCATTAACACTGGCTGCCAACAACTAAAGCAAAGCATATGAAAATAGTGTGAAGAATTTAACTTTGAGCATCAAATGTATGCATAATGTTGCAAAGAACTTTTCTTCACAGCTCAGTACAAGAAGCTCTTAATTTCCTGGTCTGCTAAGAGGTACAGCTACCAGTACAGTTTTATATAATGCCTTTTATTTTGTGAAATAAAAGAACTTACTATTCTGGAAAGACTCTTCTATGTTGCAGAAAATAGCTAGTCACGTAGCTTATAGGCAAGTAACAGTGAGAGGAGGGGATTACTTTCACAATAGGCTAGAGAAACAGCCTGAGGCAGCATTGCAAAAGTCAATGAACTATTTTGAGCAGCAGAGACAGGTTCCTGTAAGGAGGGTGTAGCATTAAATAAGATCATTCCTGGAGAGGTCCAAAGTCAGTTACAGTATATACTTTGAAATTAATTCCCATCAATAGGAAATCTAGAATATACAACACCTTTTGTCCTCTCTAATTATCCACGTGCAGCTTTCATGGTCCACCGATGAATAGAGTTTCCCTTCCATCAAAGGAGGCTGGTCCCTCAGTGTAACACAAATGTTATCAGGGGAAAAGCGTACTTTTATGTCATCTTTAGTGATGTCTTGAGGAATGTGAACTGTTACTGTCACATCATCTTCAGTCTGCTGCCAGTAATAGACAGGTTCTGTAATTGGAAATGTGCAAAAGAATGCAAACTAGATTACAAATACTCTGCTGGATTGCACAATATGCAGTGCTGGGAGACACTGAATAGAGGTTGGAGGAAGAGTGAAAATTAGCTTTTACTCTGAACAATTTATATAAAATATATTCTTGTTATAAAATGAAGAAACATCTCTTTTTTTTTAGCAATTGAGGTAATTTGTGTCCCCTGTGTGAATGGCAGTTTATTTTCATGTGTATACTCAAGTATGCTGATAGAGTTATATATGGGCCTTAACTATAAGTCTGCATTTACTGTAGCATTAAAAAATTTGTCTACAATCTAAACCAGCTTCTCCTATGTTTTTACACAATGCAAGTTCCCAGGCTGAAAACAAACCAAAACAAGACAACCTGTCCTTAAAAAAATAAAAAATTCTGGAAGATAGGTATTAAGACATTTATTGCTGCAGTTCCAAAACTGATGCTAAACGGACAAGCCATTTTCTAAGCCAAAAGAGAGCAGCCTATCCTAATCTGCCAGACAAATCTT
Organism: Melanerpes formicivorus; assembly: GCF_026170545.1. NCBI lineage: Eukaryota > Metazoa > Chordata > Aves > Piciformes > Picidae > Melanerpes > Melanerpes formicivorus. Next base: position 5,992,443 of record NW_027142392.1, read on the forward strand.
ACCTTTCTTTTCATTTGTTGTTTTTGCATCATCATTTTCTTCTGGTTTGTCTTCTTCATCATGCATAAATTTGAATGGTTTGTAAGAAACAATCATTAGACCATCCCCACTGGGCTCTATTGCTGCATAATGAGGGACTGATTTGCCTTGTAAAACTCTCCTTTTAAAGATTTCATACCTGTGATCACCTATAAAATAAAAATATTAAAAAATCTTAGCTGTGCTGGTTTGCTAGAAGAGAAACTGTTACATGAGAATCTCAGTACACTCAAAATATCAAGCAATCCTAACAGTTAAATCACACTACCATAGTTTCAAAAGGAGTCTGTCATCATCTTCTTCCTAATGAGTTTGTTAAATACGCAGCCCTTAAATTAATGTAACACTTACCCTCTTTGCTTATCTCTCCAATTGTAAGCCATTCCAAGGTAACATGAAATCCACTTCCTTTTGTGTCCAATTCATCTTTTTCTACCCTAAGCAGCAGCACAGCTACCGAATGCACATCAGATTTTACAAACGAAACACTATGTGCTATAATGAATGGACTTCCTAGTTCTTCATTAAACACAATCTGGAAGACAAAATCGTAGTAAAGAGTCAATCAGTTGAAACTGGAAGTCTTGCTCTTTCTGAGAAAACAGTGAAAGGCTTCAGCAAGTGGCAAATCAGTTAAACTTTGCTTCCCCCAAACCTCTCTGACAACATGAATCCATGAACATCACACAGTTCTGGTTCCTCCTTCCTTGGCTGTCAACCCACAATTCTGAAATGCTTTCAGTTATTATTGTTTATATTATAAAACCATTTAACAAAGCACAAAGATTCACAAACCCATCTGCATTATGGCTATTTACTACCACAATAAGCAGAGATACAAGAACTGCCAAACAGATCAGGATGCATAAACACAGTCTTTCAAGTGGGGGAAACACTCTCACACTTCAGAGAGAAACGTAAGCATTTCACCAAGGCCCTCACTACTTCTTTAGACACCCCAGCATCCCAAAAATCTTTATAAATCTTGACATGCACAAACAAGAATGAGGGGAGAGGGTTTGATTTATTTGGTACTATCTTTACAGATTCAAATTTCCTTCTCTACAAAGTTTCATAAAGGGGAATAAAAGACAAAAATTTTAACAAAGAAGTACAATATTCATGTTTAGGAACAGCTAGGGTTAGAAGGTTTTGAACTTTTATGTATGCAGCTTGGAAAAGTCCATCCAGTGTTTGGATAGGACTGGGCAGACAGAGTATATTACCATCATACTGCAAGGCTTTGATAAGCACCACAGCAAACATAAGAGAATTTCATAGAGAAGGGCTGCACATCCTGCAGCTTGAGACATTTAGCACTTGGTAGCTATAGCTGAACGTTTTAATTCTAGAAACTACATAGCACAGCAAGAATAAGAATTATTTGGTAGATGTACAATTTTTAAGCATGCCATAGCAAGACTTACCTCCCACTTTTCGGATGCACTGTTTCCACGCTTGCCTGATTTAATTAAGTAGAGTCTTCCTGTACCATCAGAAAGGGTAACCCATGTGGAAGATGGGAAGTGTATCGAGGCACAAAGGCGATCATCGTAAGCTGTTAAGTCAGTAGGTAGCCTGAAAACTTCTCTTGGCTTTTGTAGAGCAGTGTCCTATAAACAAATAGAACAGAATAAACAAGGTTGGAAAAGATCTTCGAGATCATCAAGTCCAACCTATTATCCAACACTATCTAATCAACTAAACCATGGCACCAAGCACCCCATCCAGTCTCCTCTTAAACATCTCCAATGATGGTAACTCCACCATCTTCCTGGGCAGCCCATTCCAATGGCAAATCACTCTCTCTGTGAAGAACTTCTTCCTGACATCCAGCCTAAACCTCCCCTGGTGCAGCTTGAGACTGTGTCCTCTTGTTCTGGTACTAGTTGCCTGGGAGAAGAGACCAACCCCCACCTGGCTACAACCTCCCTTCAGGCAGTTGTAGACAGCAGTAAGGTCTCCTTTGAGCCTCCTCTTCTCCAGGCTAAGCAACCTCAGCTCCCTCAGCCTCTGCTCATAGGGCTTGTGCTCCAAACCCCTCCCCAGTTTTGTTGTCCTTCTCTGGACACATTCCAGCAACTCAACATCTTTCCCAAACTGAGGGGCCCAGAACTGGACACAGTACTCAAGGTGTGGCCTAACCAGTGCTGAGTACATGGACAGAATGACTTCCCTGCTTCTGCTGGCCATACTATTCCTGATACAGGCCACCCAGACTTTATGAAGCATTTATTGACTTCAGAATTAAAGACAAATTAAGGATAGCAAACCTCAGTAGAAATTCAGCAGCTTCTTTGTGAGCTTGAGAATATTTGGAAAAAAGTGGGAAGGAAGTGTTATTTCCACATACATGGAAAGAGTGGTGGAATTTCACCACGTTGGTTTCTACTTAGTTCTATCTCAGCACTCATTTTTTTCCCCTTCTATTTTACAGAACTAAATACAATTTGCATTAAAAAAAATAATTCCCACATCACATACAAAAAAATAACACAAAACAAAGAAAAAAACCACCAACCCAACTCAATAGTGCTGTCACTACTGGGTCTTTAAAAGAAAGTCATGATGCTGGTTTAGTGAATGGAAGAACTTCAATAGCCTTAGTAGAATGTCAAAGCTTTTATAGAGTATTCCCAGCCAAGTTGGGATAACAACTTTCTCAATCTGGTATAAAAAAACCCAACACCTGAATACTCTGCTTATTTAAGGAACTAACTCAGAAAATTCTGAACATGAGCCAGCAGTGTGTCCAGGTGGGCAAGAAGGCCAATGGCATCCTGGCCTGTGTCAGGCACAGTGTGGCCAGTGGGACAAGGGAGGTTTTTCTTCCCCAGTACTCAGCACTGGTGAGGCCACACTTTGAGTACTGTGTCCAGTCCTGGGCCACTCAATTCAAGAATAATGCTGATGTACTGGAACGTGTCCAGAGAAGGGCAACAAAGCTGGTGAGAGGCCTCAAGCACAAGCCCTGTGAGGAGAAGCTGAGGGAGCTGGGGTTGCTTAGCCTGGAGAAGAGGATGTTCAGGGCAGACCTCATTGCTGTCTACAACTACCTGAAGGGAGGTTGTAGCCAGGTGAGGGTTGGTCTCTTCTCCCAGGCAACCAGCAACAGAATGAGGGGACAGAGTTTCAAGTTGTGCCAGGGGAGGTTCAGGCTGGATATTAGGAAGAAGTTCTTCACAGAGAGAGGGATTTGACATTGGAGTGTGCTGCCTAGGAAGGTGGTGGAGTCGCCATCCTTGGAGTTCTTCAAGAAAAGACTGGATGAGGCACTTAGTGCCATGGTCTTGTTGACTGGATAGGACTGGGTGATACGTAGAACTAGATCATCTTGGAGGTCACTTCCCACCTGGTTGATTCTATGATTCCTCCATTGACTTTGAAAAACTGCTCACACTGATAACTTTTAATTTTAAACTGTGTGTAATTTTAAATGATGTGTGATTTTGAACATCACCATGGTATTATCTACACTTTTTTGCCTTCACAGATGACATCTTTTGAAACACTTAAGTTGCAGGAATAAATCATGACTTATGGATAAGTAACAGGGCCATATTAGAATCAAAGTTGCAAGCAAAATCAGAAGCAAAACTAGAAATAATTATGTGTTAAAAAGCCTATGTGTCCTTTCCCTTGGGATTCAGGACAAACATATTACCCTGTTCCATTTTGTTTTAAAGACAACTGACATTTGTAGCTGCTGCCAATTTGTAAGCTATACTTGGCTGAAAACAGTACTTGCAATATACATTTGACTAATATATGGCCAAGCACATTTGTAATAAGACACCTTGGTGATGTTTCTGAATACTCATTCCTTTCCATACACATGCAAACATGTTTCCTTTGCAAAGCAGCACTGTGCTGTGTATCAGAACACAAGATGGCAGTTATTTATTTCAGTCCAAAATATTAGACAAGTACCATTTTCTTAAAGATTCCAGTGGACCCACCAGTCCTAGGGAAGAATATTTACTAATTTGATTTCCTGAACATTAAATGCTTTTAACTAATTTATTTGATAAGAAAGAAATGTACACACTTTAGTACCCTCCTAATAAATTAATGTATAGGGTTTCTGTGTTGTGCTGGCAGTGGGGAGCTGCTTCACTTTTTACTCCAAAGAACTGGCCAACACCCACCTCACTACAACCTCCTTTCAGCTAGTTGTGGAGAGCAAGAAGATCTCCCCTCAGTTTCCTTTTCTCCAGACTAAATGCCAGTTCTCTAGACCCTTCATCAGCATTGCTGCCCTTTGGACACACTCCAGCACCTCAATGTCCTTCTTATACTGAAGAATCCAAAACTGAACACAGTATTTGAAATGTGGCCTCACCAGTTCTGAGTACAGAGGGACAATCACTTCCTTAGTCCTGCTCTTGTCACATTACTGCTGCTACAGGCCAGGATACTGTTGGCCTTCTTGGCCATCTGAGCACACAGATGGCTCACATGCAGCCCACCAACACTTCAAGGTCTTTCTCTACTGAGCAGCCTGTTGAATCTCATACCATCGGCCTTGCCCATTTATCCAGCCTGTCCCTTTGCAGAGCCTTCCTACCCTGAAGCACTCAATTAAACTGTCATCTGCAAACTTATTGAAGGTGCACTCAATCCCCTCATCCAGATCACTGTTAAAGACATTAAAGGCAACTGGCCCCAATACTGAGCCCACCTGTGACCAGCTGCCAGATGGATTTAATGGCATTCACCACCACCCTTTGGGCCTGGCCATCCACACAGTTTCTCATAGAATCACAGAATACCAGGACAGAGGGGACCTCAACAATCATCTGGTCTAACCTTTACTGGCAAATGCGTGTTCTAAACAAGATGGCCCAGCCCCTATTGAGCTGAACTCTAAAAGTGTCCAATGTTGGGGATACCACCACCTCCCTGGGGAGATCATTCCAATGGCTGATTGTTCTCATTTTTTAGCCAGTGAAGCATCCACCCATCCAAGCAATGAGCAGCCAGTTTCTCCAGGAGGATGCTGCTGGAGATAGTGTCAAATGCTTTAACAAAGTCCAGGTAAACAACACATACAGCCTTTTGCTCACCCACTAAGTCAGTTGCTATCTTGTAAAAGAAGATCAAGCCTGTCAAGCAGGACCTACCAGTCATGACCCCATGCTGACTGGGCCTGATCACCTGGTTTTCTCCATGACCCTCCCCAGCACCAAGGTCATACTGACAGGTCTGCAAGGTCATACTGACAGGTCTGCAGTTCCCTAGATCCTCCTCCTGGCTCTTCTTATAGACAGGCATCACATTTGCTACTCTCCAGTCAAATGGGACATGACAATGTGTATTTTCCATACTTCCCATGTTTATTCTTACCAGAGTCACTGATAGATTCATAACTCTTCCAAACTGATCAACATAGTAGACATTATCCTGGTACCAGGAATCAAGGTGCAGATAATTATACATGCCAAAAGCACGCATGTGGTCGAGGGTATACTGATCGTCACGAAGTTTCACTTCTGCTACAGCTGGGGGGGGGAAAACAAAACAATAATAAGCAAACAACATACAAATATCTACTTTAAATTATTACTAAATAAACAAATGTTAAAGTTCAAGTAAATAAATTTCAAGTAATTCTTCCATCCTTAGTCCCTAGTCAGCATCTCAGGACTAATCCTTCTCATCGCAACAATTATTTCATTTGGTACTTTTTCAACTTCCTCTTTCTTGTCTGCTCAAACCCAAATTATTTCCAGTATTTCACTTCCATGAACCCTCCAAAGGACCATTCACAACTCTGTGAAGCAGTCTTCATTTAAGATTCCTTATAGTTTTCTTTAGTATCTACTTAAAACTTGAAGAAGTTTATTCTATTCCACAGAACATCAACTAGTGCAAAGTAGTTCCTTTTACAGTGCAACCACTGCCACTGCAAAAGGTATCACAATGCCATCAGTCAGAGAGACACTAAATGGCTCAGAACTGACCCCACTGGAGATACTGGCTATAGGAAACTATGCAATATGATACTACCTGATTAATAAAAAAACCCAGTCATACTACACAAAATGCTTGCAAAATAACAGTATTATTACCAATTAGTCTCCTAATCACTGCTGATATTTGCAAACCAACAGTATTAATTCCACTCAGTCCAAATGATTATTCATACTCACCACCCAGGAGGGATTTACTGTACCTCTGCAAAGCATAAATTACTGTTCCCCATGCCATGGCTTTTCAAAAAAAAAGCTAGAGCATCAACAAAAGAGTGTCAAGAAAATGCACCTGTCATAATTGGAAAGACTGCCACCCGTTCCAATTTCTACTTCAACTGATCTGAAGGGGGCCTACAGGAAGGCTGGGGAGGGACTTCTCAGGATCGCAGGTAGTGATAGGACTAGGGGGAATGGAATGAAGCTGGAGGTGGGGAGATTCAGGCTGGATGTGAGGAGGAGGTTCTTCACCATTTGAGTGGTGAAACCCTGGAATGGGTTGTCCAGGGAGGTGGTCGGGGCGCCGTCCCTGGAGGTGTTTAAGCCCAGGCTGGATGAGGCTCTGTCCAGCCTGATCTAGTGTGGGGTGTCCTTGCCCATGGCAGGGGGGGTGGAACTAGATGATCCTTGTGGTCCCTTCCAACCCTGACTGATACTATGATAAGACTTTTTTTTTACAGTAAATTACACTGTAAAAGAAATTAGAAGGATATGTTGTGAAAATGGGTTTTAAAGTTGTTTGCACAGCAAGCTTTATCACAGAGATATTTTTCCCACCACCACAAGAGACGATGTGAATATTCTGTAGACAATTAAGGACAACCTCAAATATAAGGCAGGATAATTATTTTCAGTGAAATCAAGAACATGTCATCTGTTTCCTGCATTAACTGGTCTTCTGAAATTAGAATGCATATGCAGAAGCATATAAAGTTTTAACACAAAATAACCCTAAAATGGTCTTATTTTATAAACCTTCCTTTTTCTGCTTCTCCCTCCCTGCTCCCCTAAACATGTTTCTGCTGTCAGAATTGTAACTAAAACACATACAAGTAGTGAAAACAGTCCCAGCGAGATGCTTTTTACAGCATATATATATAACCTTTCAAGAAAATTCTTGGAACAATATACTACTGATTAGTTGACTGTACAAAAGCTGAAAAACCATTACAAAATGCTCTGTCCTTCATTTTTTTTTTTCAGTTTGTAGTCCTCAAAAGATCTGGAAAAAATAAGAGGCTGGGAACAGGAGATCCAAATCCCTTGCATAATTGCAAAGTATAATTCTTAATGATCTTCTTAAAGTTATTACTCTGCACTGAAGAAAAACCCTTTCATTTTCCTCTGAATAAGGAATACTGTCAAGGGATTTCTAGTTTAAATGAATAGTGAAGTCTTACATCTGCCATCAAACACTATAAAGGAAACTGGGGGGGGAAAAAAAGGTAGAGAGAAAAGGGTGAGGACCCCCCTTCATTTTGAGGTGTTTTACTGAATATGACTAAACAACTTTAGAATAGTGGAAAATAATTCTATGAACATATTACTTAAGGGCATCTAATGTTCCATGCTTATATGTCATACTTTGTTTTGCAATGCCACCCAGTGGAAGCAATGTACAATTTCCTATACACTTATATATTAGTGGAAGAGATGACGTGATTTTCTAGTGTCAGCATTCGAAGATCCTTCTATCCCTGCATTCATTATTTTTCTTTTAATATTAACAAATGTGGTGTTATTGTCCATTGTTACATATTCCAAGCATACTCTCAATCTAAATAGGCTTACTGCATGAAATCTGGGATGTCACTCATGCAGATAAAATCTGAAACAGATTCCCAGAAAACAAACAAAAAATTCAACAGCCATTCTACATTAATCTACCAGATTCTACTGTCACATTTGTGCACATAGTTGTGAATAAAAGCAGAAATTAGTCATGCTGACAGTGTTCCTAAGTATTCTGTCCAGTTATTGTACTTTTACTCACTCCCATTCTGAGGAAATAGAATAGAATAAACCAGGTTGGAAGAGACCTTCAAGATCATCGTGTCCAACCTATCATCCAGCACCACCTAATCAACTAACCCATGCAACCAAGCACCCTGTCAAGTCTCCTCCTGAACACCTCCAGTGAAGGCGACTCCACCACCTCCCCGGGCAGTCCATTCCAATGGGCAATCACTCTCTCTGTGTAAAACTTCCTCCTGACCTCCAGCCTGAACTTCCCCTGGTGCAGCCTGAGACTGTGTCCTCTTGTTCTGGTGCTGGCTGCCTGGGAGAAGAGACCAACCTCTGCCTGTTTACAACCCCCCTTCAGGTAGTTGTAGAGAGCAATAAAGTCATCCCTGAGTCTCCTCCTCTCCAGGCTAAGCAGCCCCAGCTCCCTCAGTCTCTCCTCATAGGGCTTGTGCTCCAAGCCCCTCACCAACTTTGTTGCCCTTCTCTGGACTCGTTCCAGCAAGTCAACGTCCTTCCTAAACTGAGGGGCCCAGAACTGGACACAGTACTCGAGGTGTGGCCTAACCAGTGCAGTGTACAGGGGCAGAATGACCTCCCTGCTCCTGCTGGCCAGCAGGCCAGGATGCCGTTGGCCCTCCTGGCCACCTGGGCACACTGCAGGCTCGTGTTCAGCCTACCATCAACCAGCACCCCCAGGTCCCTCTCTGCCTGGCTGCTCTCCAGCCACTCTGACCCCAGCCTGTAGCACTGCATGGGGTTGTTGTGGCCAATGTGCAGAACCCGGCACTTGGATGTGTTAAATCTCATGCCGTTGGACTCTGCCCATCTGTCCAGCCCGTCGAGGTCTCTCTGCAAAGCCTCTCTACCCTCTAGCAGATCAAATCACTCTTTGCTCAGTAAGTAATATTAATTTAATAACCCAGCTACCAAGGTCTTCATCGTGTTCCTGATACTTTTAATCTGCTGACAAACGCGCCGGAAAGCAGATGCTGATTTCAGACAGATTTCTCTAAACTGGATGTACTACATCCCGCTCAGGCGCACACTACTTCGGCCGGCCTTGCCACACATATTTTCTTAAGGATTTAGGAACTAAGCTCAAACTCAAGGGGCGGGTAGTTGTAAAGCTGTGATGTGACAACAGAGAGAGACCTTGGTCTATCAAGAAACACATGCGAGAGGAGGACGGGGGACCAGTGACGATACTACAGCCAATTTTAACAAGCAAATACGAGACGAAATGCTGAATCTCCTCCCGTCGTTCCCCACACCGGATCGGCGCGCAGGCCTACCGGTGAGGCGGGAGGGGCTTCCCCTAGCTCACGGCACGCTTGCACCGACGGCCGCTAACCAGGCCGCGCAGCACCGCAAAATGACAGAAAAAACCGCAGGCGGATCCGGCACCCTCTCCGCCGCCCAAGGGGCCGTCTGGGCCGCAGACCGAAGCGGAGCCCCGGCGGATCCGCTCCCGCTCCTCACCCGCATCGATCCCCAGCTGGTAGCAGGCCAGTGGCTCCAAAGACAGCTTGTAGCCCTCGAACTTAGGGTCCAAGAGTAGGCGCTTGGCCTGCAGGGAGCAGTGGGCGGCGCCCGCCATGCCGCAGCGCCGGGTAAAACTTCGGGGAGAGGCGGCAACTCGGCGGTCCCTCGGGCGACGCGCGGCAGCCGCTGCGGAGCACCACGGGAAGGGCTTTCCTGGCGACTGGCAGCTGTAAGGCACGCTGGGGGCGGTAGTCCAGGCCGAGGCGAACAGTTCGGGCCAGGGCACTCTCGCAGCACCTTCCAGTACTACAATTCCCGGCGGCGCTCGCAAGAGAGGGAGGGCGGGCCAGGCGGCGTGTTGCGCGTTCGAGCCGTGGCTCCGTTTCCTGCCGCCGGGGACTGGCGGCGGTGTGGTGTGGTGGGGTGAGCTGGGAGCGCGGTGGATCGGGGCCTGGCGACATCTTTCTCAGCGGCCGCTTCCGCGCTCCGTCCGCGGCGGGTGTCGCTGGTGAAGGCGTGAGTGAGGCACCAGGCCGTTCACTGGCGAGGGTGGGCGGCGCCCGCGCAAGTGGCCGGTGACCTGCCGGTCCCCCCGGCGCTAGGGCAGCCTGGTGAATACCGTTCCGGGGCTGCCGTGTTCGCGCTCGTCCCCTGAGCTGGTCATATACTGGTATTCAGATCATGCACTGGGGGGATGTGTAAAAGGACGTCGCACTGCCTGTAGTTCTATGCAAGTGACTTTTTGCTGTGTTGGTGGCACCGGTGCTTGTAAAAACTCTCTTTTGCCCTGTGTAGGTTTTTGAAAAACCTGATTTTCAAAATGAATAAAGATGCCCAGATGAGAGCAACCATTAACCAAAAGCTAATAGAAACTGGAGAGCGAGAAAGGTAAGTAGGCTTCCTACTCCATGCCACTAAGACATTTTAAATGTCAAATGTGAGATATTTAGAAGTAACCATGAAGCAAATTTTACAATTCTTAAAATGCCTGCATGTGAAAGTCCTATGTATTCCATAGAACTGTATATAGAAGCAAACAAAACCCCAGCTTACTTTTGCCTTTTGAACAGTTTTAGTTCTACACTTGAAAAACTGGGAAAATAAAGGAGTGATTGATTTATTTGTGAACTCTAAAGGTTTTTCTTCTGCTGTTTTGTCTTGAAAAGCTTTTGGTTCGTATGGAAAAAAAAACCCAAAACAACACAACATTAAATGCAATTGATAAATAGAATGAAACCTTTTGTTTTCAAGTTTTACTTGTCATCCTATCTCGTGTCTTGTTGGGGAAGGAAATACACAGTGACAAACATAAAAGAACACTTGTGCAAATTGCTAGGCTCAGGGAAGTACTTGTAGGCTTAACTTTTCACATCAAAGCATGTTTAAGATGTTGGGAACACTTTCTGTAGCCTAGTAAGTTTTTAATATTGTCTTAACAGGCTTAAAGAGTTGCTGAGAGCCAAATTGATTGAATGTGGCTGGAAGGATCAGTTGAAGGCACATTGCAAAGGTAACATAGTCAAATAAATAATACTCTTTGTAGTCAACTGAGGTTTTGGCCAAATAAAAGTCACATATGAAGGCTTTTACTACCTAGGAGTCAATTTAAGTGAGATGGGCAACAGGGAAGTGCTCCTGGCAATTCATTTGACATGCAAGAAAGCATTTTGCCATCTTGGCAAAAAAAAAAAAATATCAAAACTTTTTCTTTGATCTGAACCTTATTAAGCTTCTGAGAAGAGTATTGGAATTAATTCCCTAAATATTCATGATGATGCAGCTTTTTGTTTTTGAGAAAGATAACTTCCTTGCCACAGGAGAATAAAAACCAAGAGAAAGGAAAATGGAGCAAATACAGTTGTACACTGAAGAAAACTTCCTTGTCTGCATATAGGAAAAAACTAAGTGTATTTGTACTCTTTCAGAATGCAATTCTTGAAAATAAGGTCATCTACTTAGGGAAAACAAGCAGATGAATCTTTAAATAGCCACATCTCAAGAAAACATACTTAATGCCTTGGGGACAATCAATTTTATGGACAGACAGACAAAACCAAACATTTATGTTGAGATAAAATAATTTTGGGTTTATGCTACTCATTTGAGGTTTCTTCTCACAACTGACTTTGCATTTCTCAGCAGTCTTCAAGGCACTATAGACAAATGTTTAAATACTGGTATGAAATAATTATGCAGTCAATCATGTTAATCATAGCTTTCTCATTTTTCTGTAGATGTATACCTTTCTTTCAGATACACTTTTATACTTTACTGAAATACATAGATTTTTTTTTTTTTAACCAGTTAGGAAGAGTAGTATTTTCAGTTTCTGTGGTCTCCCTTGTTATAAGCTCCAGTCTTTCAAATTGCATCTTTCTCACTATTATGTAAATACCAGTTTTGAAGAGCTAAGTGGACCAATTTGTGAACTACTACAATGCTCCAGTAATACACATACTTAGAAATGCTCAGATAAGCTTAAACTGCAATGTTTGATTTTAAAATGTGAGCTGATCAAGATGTAGCAGTAGTGACAAGTACCCATGGTGTATGGTGTGAAGGAGAGACTAAATTCACTGCACAATGCAGTAGTTACTGAGTTAGGTCACAAGCTGCTTTATACTCTGATGACCGGTGCCTGCAGGTTTTGGTTTTTAATCATTGGCATAGGTACTGTCTTCTAATGAATGAATTAAAAGAATTAAAATACTAGTCTTGATCTTCCCCAGATGTCATCAAAGAAAAAGGATTAGAGCATGTTACTGTTGATGACTTGGTGTCAGAAATCACTCCCAAAGGCAGAGGTAAGAGAATGCAAACACGGATGTGATAGTGCATCAATAAACAGTATTATGAGCTTACCGGTTTTGGATTAAAGGAGAAATGTTAATAGTTCAATAATAACTACAAATAAATCATGTCAATTTGTATTGTGTAACAGCCATTCAAAATCTGTAATGAGCTGTGTGTGTAGACTACTTTTGTAGGTTTCGTTAGGTAGTTGTGAGTCTGTATTCATTTATGTAACTCTTAATAGCACCCAAAACAATGGAGATGTTTTGAAATTGGAGTTCTTTTTAAGATGGAAAGTCTGAACTAACAGAACTAGTGTAATGGGAAGTGGGGAAAGGGAAAGGACATAGCATACAAATACAGAAAAATGGTAGTCTCTAAGGAAACACTGCAGTCTTCTTTATGTAGAGTTCTTAGACTTTCTAATAGGCTTTGGTGTTAGTGGGAGAAACTTCTGTAAATAGGCCTTCAAAAGCAGAAGACCTTACTCTGAGGTAATGGCTGAAATATTTTTTTAGGGGCCTTAAAATTTGTGAAGAAAAAAAGGTAGGATAACCAAACTAGTTTCTGGTCATTGTCCTGTTTACTGTTGACTGATTCTTTCCCATGAAACTTTCCAGTTTTCTTGACTATGACTAGATAAAAAAATACCAATAAGAACAATGTTCTCAGCAGGCTTCAATTTTGCTGCATTGTAAATAGAAAAACCAAAAGATGTGCTGTATGAATATCAAGTAGCTCCAGCTACTTTAGGTATTAATAGAACTGCAAGCACAAAGAAAGAATAGAAAGAGCTGTTGTAAAAGGTTGGTATTAGCATATTTTCCATTTTGTCTTTTTTACTTCTTGCTTTCATATTTGTGTTTCAGCCTTGGTACCAGACAGTGTAAAGAAAGAACTCTTGCAAAGAATAAGAACCTTCCTTGCCCAACATGCCAGTCTTTAACTTGGACATTTGTCTGAGATACAGTGTTTCTGGTTTGATATTATGTCAATTATGTCAGGATTGGAATGCAGTTTACATGCTTAAGGATTGAAAACCTTCTTGTTTTCTTTTTTTTTTTGTATGATGAGTTGATGCTTCTTTGCACTGCATTGATTTCTTAAACATGGTGTTATTTTAATAAAAAATAATTGTGGACTTGTGGTTCTAAGGGTCTTCTGTCAGTGCACTGTAACAGGGTGTCAGCTATTACTGCTTTTAATAATCCACAGCTTTACAGTTGTGCAGACTTGCTCAGATTTTCTGCAAAGAAGCATGATTAACAGGTACATTAACTGGAAATGCAGAGGGTGGGGGGGAAAAAAGTCTGTGGAAAATGGGATATGGTGTACTACAAATCACCATATCCTATTTAATTTTCCCTAGGTAGCTGGGCAGCATGAAGAACTACATGAAACTAGGTGTCATTCCTGTTGGTACTTCAGTAGAGAGTGAGTGGTCTGAAGTCTCTGACTTGCATTGCAAATGCTCAGTTATTCCTAAGAGGTTGAATTCTTCAAACAAAAGCAGTCATATCTGTCATCAAAAATTCTCTCTTCACATTTATTTAATGAAAGAGTCGCAAGTCTGATCCACAACAGCTACTGTTTCTTAGCTTTGCTGCTATTTTTGGTATTTTTCAATTATGTGGATCTTTGTGTCCTCTTGAAATTTTAAATGCAATACAGTAATTCGCCAACATCTCTTAAGATGTTACATCTAAAATTCTTGTATCTGGAATCACAACATCAGCCAGGTCTGTAAATAGCTGCAAAAATAAACTTCATGAAAGAGATGTTTAATACATGCAGGATCGATTTGATCCTGGTTGGACAGGTTGGACTCGATGATCCTCGAGGTCTCTTCCAACCTTGGTGATACTGTGATCTAACATTGTGAAACTGTAGGAGATGTATAAGCAGAAACTGACTGAGCAATTAGATACTGCTGTGACTCGGCTACTGTTAAAAATTAACTGTCTCAGTGTGAATCTTTAGACTCCTAATTAGAGGAATACTTTGAAGAGCGGCTGCTCTAGTGGTTTCCTCTCCTTCCCCAATCATGGATACGAGCTGCTGCCCGAGAAGCCGCTCGGGGGCACCCGTGCCTCACGCGTGGTCCAGGCTGTGGCCGTTCCCCGCTGCTCCCTGGCTCCGCCGCCTCGCAGCATAGAGAAACTTTCCGCGCTGTGCGCCGGAATGAAGCGCGTCCTTCCTGCGCTGCCTGCTCACCGGGAGCTCTGGTGGTGGGTGTGCTGAGCTAGGCACCGCACTGCGCTGGGAATACATGGCAGCAACAGGATTATCTGTGCTAGGCTGCGAGTGGCATGGTAACTTGTTAGCTTGGAACTGGGGAACAAATTTTAGAGTAGCAGCAGCTGAAGGTGAAGTCTGCCACTAAACAAAAGTATAATCTGGACAATACTCACAGTGGGTTAAGATGCAACTGGCCGTGAACACCTTTTGTCTGATCTGGCTGAGGCTGCAGTGTCTCAGGAGCCAGGCTCAGGGATCTGCTACAGTATATGGACACAGCTCTGAGGGCCTGTGTTGTACACTTTTAAATCTACCTTCATGTCAGTTTGACCATATGTATGCATTGTCTCTCTATGGAGATAGATGTCATAATGGAGGATGTCAGAAAGAAGAAAATTCCTCTACTTAGAAATCCATCTTGTTTTTTAAATTTATTTGCATAGAGTATGTTAATTCAACATTTGATTGCAGCTGAATTTGCAGTATGTTGTTTGAATTGCATATTCTGAGCTCTTTCATTCTTCACTTACCCAATGCTAGTAACTGATGGGGTACAGAATGTTTCTTCACACCATCTAGCAGAGGGTATGTATTATATATGAAAAGGCTGTAAAGTATCTTCCATATTCTTACCCTGTTGTTCTTAGAGGTCTTTGCTGATGCTCTTTCATATTTTGCACATAACCTTAAATGTCTTTGCTTGATGAATAGCATAACATTGTGTCATGGGCACACAATAACTTGCTCTAAAACTTCCACTTATTTCCTCCACTTTGGTGGGTCAGAGTAAGACTTAAGGTATTTATATACTGAACTGTGGAAGTCTTGTCTGATTAGTAAACACCTGAGATTCCATATAGAACGTGACAGTTGAAGTGCAGCTGCTGTAAGTGCGGTGTGGTGCAGGCAGCTCCTGCTTGGCACAGAATAAAGACTGAATGCTGTATGAATTTTTAGAAAGTTGTGCTGACCAATCTGAAGGTAAAAGCTTGACAAATAGCTCTTTCACATGCTTCCAAAAATAAGCTGTAAAGTTCTGCCCAGACTGGCTCAGTATGCGAGAGCATTTAGTCACCTAAAAGGAGGAGCAGCAATTGCCTTCCAGTCACATGCCAGCAGCTCCCATCTCAGGGTAATGCTGATTGCTCTCTGATGTGAAGATGTGCCCAATGGCACAAGTGCTCACAGTGAGTTCTCTTACTCACACCAGCGTGGCCTCCATTCAGTAGCTAGGAAAACACACGTTTGACAACGTATGCAGATCCAAATTAAACTGGAGTAGTCTGGTTGGAGGTATCTTGATCTGCTAAGAAGTAAATTAGGTTTGGCATGATAGCAGCAATGGGAGGTGTTTTTTTGAGGAATAAATAGGTCCCCTTAGTGGCCTCATTTTTCTTTTAAACACAGATTTTACTTCACAAATGCAGGGGTTGGCTTTGTTTTGCAAACTTTTCTCTGCACAATCTCAGTTCCTGCTCATTTGGTTGAGTATTGAAAACCTGAAGGGAGGTTGTAGCCAGGAGGAGGTTGGTCTCTTCTCCCAGGCAATCAGCACCAGAACAAGAGGACACAGTCTCAAACTGCACCCAGGGAAGTTGAGGCTAGAGGTGAGGAGAAAGTTCTTCACAAAGAGAGTTGTTAACCATTGGAATGTGCTGCCCAGGGAGGTGGTTGAGTCACTGTCCCTGGAGGTGTTCAAGAGGGGATTGGATGTGGCACTTGGTGCTATGGTTTAGTAGTCATGAGGTGTTGGGTGACAGGTTGGACTTGATGATCTTTGAGGTCTTTTTCAACCTTATTGATTCTATGATTCTATGATTCAGGGTTCAGCCAGAACATACTGTCCAATTGAGGTTTTTTCACACACTGAAAACTAAGATGATCTGTGCTCTTAGAAGTTCCATATCTATAATATTTACAGACAGATAGATGCATTAACCACTTTCTCTTCAAAATTTCAGCATTTTCAGTGTCAGGAAATACATCCAGTCTTTACTAAGGCAGACAGCACCCAGAACTAGATAGTCAAGAAGTGACAATTTAGGATTAATGTGAATTAGCAGTGGGCCAATAGCTCTTTTAGGCAGCTGCCCTATATGTACACTCTAGTGGCTGATTCAGCTTAGTCTTATTGTATACAAGCCTGAAAAAAAGAAAATCAGTTTGTACACTGACATTGAAATAATGGGTCAGATAACAGCTAGAGTAAATTAGTGTAGCTCTGGATGTGCACTAATTCAAATTCTATGTGACAGTGAATTGAATAGTCCTACTGCTGTCAATGAAAGCCCAATAGAAAAAGTTAGCTTAGCCTCTCCCTTAGTCAGGCCCTGAGGGGTATGAAATACACAATGAACTGAAACTGGATAGATTCTATTTTGTTTGTTAGTTATTTGTCCATGAATACTTCTCCATATTGACATAGTACAGTCAAAAAATGTTACAAGACAGTAACATCACCAAGAAATTCTACGGGGATGTCAAGATTCCACTCAGATAGAACCACAGCCTTTTGTTTACTGCCAGAGTGCTTCAGGATGGACCTTTACCACTTGGAGAACAAGTATGTCAGAAATCTTTTTAAATCCAGTAAGAGTCCATCAGTGGTATTAAAAAAACTGCTTCCCAGCTCTTCTTTCTGGAGGGTTCTTCCAGGTAACAACTCTGTACTACCTAGTTCATATTTTCTTTCACAGAATGGAATATGTTTAATTGTCATGACTGTGGCACTTCGATATTTGGCTTTGACTTACTTAGAGATGATCAGTTTTTCACTGGAGCAATGAAAAATAGCCAATGCTTTTACCTGCTGGCTTCCTTCAAATATTTAAATATTTGCAGTTGAAATCAGAATTGTGTTGTACTTGGCCAGTTTTTCTCAGCTATTCAGTTTCTAAAGGAAACAGCTGTAGCTGCGGAGCCAAATTTGGAATGACTGAAGCCCCTAATGAGGAAAAATAAATTCTTTTCCTCATAAATAATTTATATTTCACTACTTTTATGCAATGAATAGGTAAATCAGCATTCTGCTTGGAATAAGAAAAGGCCTAATCTTGCTTTAGTATTTTTCAGATTTACCATGGTTCTTTCCATCAGAACAGTATTATTCTTTGAAGTGTTTCTTATGTTCCCTTTAGAACTAGCGAAGTGACTCAGTAGTTGATCATAAAAAACACCTCTCTAAGAAATACTTGCTGTTTGCTGGAGTTACTTGGAAAGAGATTATCCATGCTTTCAATCATTGATCCTGAGGTAAACAAGTTGCTGCTGATAAAATCTGGGCCTGGCAGCCTGTGGGTGAATACTGACAAGGGCAGCACAACCTGGCCATGTTTGTTAGCTGGCTCCCAGTAACTGCATGTGCACAAAGTCAGCACAACATTGAATTTTTACATCTAGTTTAGAGGGAAAAAGCAACACTTAATCCCCTGGACAGCAGTGATGCTGAAAATCACACTCATCGTCTGCTTCCCTGGGAACTTTGAATACATAAAAAGAAAGATAATAGTAACACTAATTTCTGCTGTGCGTACTGCATCGGTGAGACTACACTCACGATGTATAACTTGCAGTTTTGAAAGGAAAAAGGAAAGAGAACTGACAGAGGAAAGAGCATTACTGAGGGATAACACTGTTAGACAAGCTTTAACATTCTCCTAGGGCTGGTTTAGAAAAGAAAGCTGATAGAAAATATGAATGTGATGGGTCAGCACCTCCTCAGGGAGAACACAGGAAACAAAGGGCACTTTAAACAGAGAAATGCAAAAATTGTTGATGAAAATAGAAGTAAAATTCAAATTTTAAACAAGATGGTGCTGGTAGAAGTACAGTTGCTTCATCACTGGAACAAACTATCAAAAAAAATGTGGTGGATCCTTAATTTGTCAAAGTTTTCCTGAGTACCATATGACTTTTGGGAAGAGCTGCTTTACTTCAGAGTTACTCAAACTTTCTGGGAACACAGTACTCACCTATGAGTGTTCCCCAGAGCTGGCAGCAGTAGCTGAGTTTCTTCCAGCTGAGGAAGGAAAACCAGAATAAATACTCCATGTTTATATTTCTGCTCACTTGGAAAGGAAAAGAGGCATCCCCAAAAATGTAAGGTCCAGAGCAGTTCACTGATTTTTATAAATGTCCTCTGCCTGGAAAATAACTTTTAAGATGCCAATCAGCTTTTCCAGGACAGAAATGTTTTCTAATACTTTCCAAGGTAAAGCTTTATAAAAAGTTTCCATAAAGAGAAATGCTGCTTTAGCTGTACACAAGCTGAAGTTGTTATCCCCACTACAGGTGTAATGCAATGCCCTCGGAATCTACAATAGAAGTGCCAGTAGCAGTTAACCATTACAAAATCTTTCTTTAGTAACTTTGATAGAAAAATGCTCCTACCCAGCTAATCTGTTTGTCAGCTTTTTCATCTGCATTTCATTCTGAGATGTTTCTGCCCAAATCCTGGATCAGTTTGCTAATAGTTGAATAATTCAGATTACATTTCAAAATACCTGTTGACATATTCTTTGCAAGATGTTTCATCTAATAGTCAAAGACTTTGTTGAATAAAGATCAGAAAATTATCTGTGCCTGGTTTCTGCCTGCTACCTGCTGCAGTGATAAAGATGACTTAAAAAAGCTTCCTCACTATCATGAGATAAACAGCAAAACTTCATAAAGAATGGGGGGGAAAAGAGTACTTATTTTGCTTCCTCATTTCCATTCTTTGATTGCTATCTCTTATAGATTATATATATACATAGCAAAAGGAAGTTTGATTCTGTAGCCTCTTGGTTAGCTCACTCACTAACAGAGAAAACTGGGTTCTGGTACCTACTCCCAGAATCGATTCTGTATGTTAATGCATCAGCATTAAATACAGAAACACGCTAGGAAGGAGCTGATGCTGGTCACAAAAAGAACTGAGGATCATCTCCCCAGGAAATTTCTCAGCATCAATCACATATTAGCATCTCCAAGTTCTTCATAGCACTGAACAAACCAGAAACTCATTCAGTTTGAGGCAGGTATTCCTCTAGGCTTACTACAGGTTCTGCCCTCCCGAAGGTCCCATTGGCTGTCCAGGCTCCAATGTGAAGGTCAGTGCCTCACAGGTAGATGCTAAAGGAGACAGACCCCCACGATCATTCTGAGGAGAAGAATGAAAAGTGCCCAGTCCAGTAGAGAGTCAAACTCCTGCGGTCTGCTTTGAGGTCAGGAAGATCAATGCAGTCACTGCTGCTCTTTGGCCTCTTTTGGTGACTCAAATTGCTTTGAGTGTGCACCCTTTCACACGGTCAAATATGACTTTTTGGTGTATTATATGCTTCCTAGAAGTCAGGTGTTTTTGGTGTGTTTTTTTTTTTTTTTTTCAGATGAAGGGACTTTACAGCTTAGAAGTTGACTAGGCCTCCCTGTGAGGAATGACCACACTGTACCAGGCGGCCAGCCAGTGAACATGTATAAGCACTTTTAAAAGCATTTGGACGTACAGAGACACCCACTGCCAGCTGAGACTCTACTCGCTCAGAAGCTACTTCAGCGATTTTTCCTTTTTTAACAGCTTCCAAATTTACAGCTCATCATCTAGCTAAGCACACAGCAATACCTTTACAACCACATATTAAGCATCCTGACAACACTAAAGACCGTTGTTTTCTAATCACACTTTCCCGAAGTGACAAAGACCTGGCTCAAACCCTCCTCAGTGCTGTAGCGAGACCTCAGGAGGAGGGGAGGAGCTGCTACCGGCGGGCAGCTCGCCGCGCCTGTGCTACTGTGCCGAGCGTTGGCAGCCGTTGGCCCACGAGCCCAGGGCGGGAGCCGCAGGCACAGAGGCGAACGCCGATTGGTGACGCGAGGGGAAGGAGCGCGGCCGGAAGGGGCGGGCCCGTCTCCCGGGTGACAGGAGGCCGAGATGGCGGCGCGGGAGGCAGCGGCGCAGCGGTGCGCGCCCGGCTTTGAATGAGGGGCGGCCGGCGAGGGCGGAGGCTGCGGGAGCGGCCGCTTCGGCTCCTGGCGCCCCGTGCTTTCTCTAAAGCCCCCCGCAATCCTTGGGGCAGGTGAGCGGGGAGGGCTGTTTCCTTCGCTGCTGGGTGCCCACTTCCGCCTCGGCGCGGCTAGGTAGGGATCTTAGCCTTGGCGCCTTCCCGCCGGGAGGGAGGCCCTCGCGGTTCTCCCTTACTGACACCTGCCCCGTGCCCCTCCGTGCCTGGGATGCCCCGGCCCTAGGGCTTTGTGGCCGCCGCCTCGCCCAGCGGCAGGCCGGCCTGGCTGCCCCGGGACAGAGAGGCGTCTCAGCGGGGCGGGTCCGGTTACCTTGTAGGGGGGAGGTGCGGGGAAAACCTCGCGCCCTGGGAAGAACGTGAAGTGACTGACGTGTAGACAGGCAGCGCTTGGGCAGCGGGGGAGCTGACACGTTGTGGAAAAGATGGGGAGGAGTGGGTGCGTCCCGTCAGAACTGGCGGGATTTAAGTTTTTTTGTGTTTTTTTTTGTAGAGATTCTATAGGACTAGACTGCGTGGGGTTACATAGTCTGAAATTTTTATTTGTTCTTGCTGAGCGACAAATTGCATGAATGTTACTGTGCAAGTTGCTTAGTACACCTTGGAAGATACAAGGATCTCTTCACAGGTCACAAAAAACTTAAGTGCTACTATCTGACTGTTGTGCAGCCTCTAATATCACTCGAGCCTCGACTGTTCTGTAGAACGGTGGGGCACTGTTTCATGGTCATGAATTCACAATGGAAGTGCCCCAGTTGTGCATCTAATGAAAATCAGTGCATCTTTCTGCTCTGTAGTCCTTATGAATACTCTGGAAACATGAAGGTGCCTGGTAGTGACTTCTTCAAGCCATCTTGCACACCATGTCTTGTCATGTGTCTTGTCTGTAAATAGTTTGTGATACTTGTTGAGACAGCATATGCCACAAGAAGATTCTGTTGTATTAACAGGGTGTGTTAATTTGTCATCTCTGTCTTTCTGTGTAGCTGCAGGTAACTTAAGTCCAGGATGACTAATAAGAACTGGAACAGAACTGGTGTTTCTTGAGCTCTGATTCTGTGTCCAGTGTTGAAAAGGGAGTTACATGAATACTAATTCACTATGTCAAAGACTTCTTGTAAATGTGAGCAAAGTAGCAATATCATGGGGTTGCATGACTTCATATTCTGTGTGCTGATTTTTAGAAGGCAGTGGCATATATAGGTAAGGGGTTGTCAAAGAATGATTGTGATCAGTCTATTTTAACTAACATTGATTTGAAAATTAGAACTTACTCAGATTCAGAACGTAAAGCTTCAAGAGCTCACATTAACAAGATTGGAACCATGTTCATTTTCCTGGAGAGGTAGGCATGAGAAGAGGGTATTACTATAGAATTTTTTATGTCTCCAGAAGTAGCATGTTTAAAAAAAAAAGTTGAAAGTTGTTTAGTTAGCCATGAGGTGTTGGGTGGCAGGTTGGACTTGATGATCTCTGAGGTCTTTTCCAACCTTATTAATTCTATGATTCTGTATATAAGTTAGGAATTACCAATGTGCACTGCTTTTTTACTGCCTCTAGTTAAGAGACAAACATACCTTCTTTGATTTTGATGTCTTGTGCAGCTCCTGGTAGTCTTGAAATCTCATCCTGAATGTGAGCGGTTTTCACTCACTCCCATAAATCATAGGCAAGAGTAGTCTTCACTCCCAGCTACCTCAAAGCTGCCCAGTTGGTGTGCTTGGGCTGTAAGTGACAGCATTACTGTTGAAACTATAGTACCCATTGCAGACATTCCCCAACCCACCTACCTACAGTGAGATGTCTTGAAATCTCCCCTTTGGATTCTGCTCCTTTAATGCCATGATATGCTTTCAGTGCTCATACCTGCTGTCATTTGATCTGTTTATCAAACTATTAAAATCATGGTCTTGTTTTTAGTTTGTGGTTTGGTTTTGGTTTTTTGTTGGTTTTTGTGTGTATTTATGTGTTTGTTTATTTTCTTTTTTCTTTTCTTTTTCCTTCTTCCTTCAGTGTTCCCAATATTATGTTTCTGTATGAAGTGATCAAAAAGAAAACAACCAACCAAAACCAATCATAAAATTCAACCAAGGAGAGGGGGCTAGAACCTCCTCATTAGGCTACAGAATCATAGTTGCTCTCTTTGAAATGCAGGAGATGTTGGGTCTTTCAGTACCAGACTGGTTGCTGTTCCTGAATCATTATGCTGCCTCGTTAAAATTAGAGAATGCTTTTGTACATCTTGTATATAATTAGGAGAAGGGGTTTTGTGCTTGAAAATAAGCAGATTTTTCAAGTACTCTCTACTATTCTTCATGAGATTCCACATACTATAAACTTGGGCATCTTTAGGTCGATGTGACCACTACTTTGGCAAAAGTTGTACACAATGAACTTTTAAGAAATCCTACTATTACCACTGAAACTTTGGACTGATCATAGAGTACTTGCTAGGGTTTTATCAGCTGCTCTAGTGAAAGCATACTGGTTCTATTTTGAAGATGGTATCTAAAGAAAACTACAAAGTACAGATCGTTTGGAATTGTAAAGGAACGGAGGAGGGCAGGATGGATGCTCTATGAGTGTTTTGACATCTTTTTCAGTGAAAGGAGATGAGTTTAGTCGGAGAAAACAAGTCTTTGAAGCAATTTTGGTGCCACAAAGTGACTTGACTTTAGAATTACGTCTGTCCCTTGAAATACTATTGAAGTAGTGCTTGTGCTATTACATATGAAATGCTTTTTCAGATGACAGTGTGGTCGTTGTACGGCACTGGCCAGTGAGAGTCTTGCTTATTGCACCATAGTTTACTTACTCAAACAGACTGTGCATGCCATGGACAATTTGCTGGTTAGTGTCAGTGAAGTCAGTGGTGACAGGAGTTTTAACAAGGCCAGGGCTGCAAGCAATGTAAAATGTTTCAGTTCAATAAACTTCTCAACTTTCCCTCCTTTCACTGTATTTCTTTTATGGATCCATAATATGTTTTTGGAGATTAGTTACATCATTCTTCTGTCTTGACTCCAGTGTGTTTAACATTTTGCTGCTGCTGTGCTTAATCGTTTGTGTTCTCATCTTCCATGTGAGCAGCTGCTGCAGTTTTTTGCTAATAGCATGCAGTATGAGCCACACAACGTCAAACTCCATCTAAATGTGGTATCAGTTACAAAATTGTTGCATTGGCTGCTAGAATTAAATTAATTAGAATTCATGTCCTGATGCATTTGCTTATTTATATCTGCTGTAATGGAACCTGAAAGTTCAGTCAATAGTAAGTCTGATAAATGTAGTATTTTAGAAGCAATCTCACTATGTGAATGAAAGCTCTACCCCATTTTACAAACTGGAAGCTGAGGCGTGAGGTGTGGTATGCACAATGGTGTATCAGGCTGACAGACAGCTATGAGGTTTATTACTTCATTCTAGCCTGGTGTTTCACCTTTGCCTTCATCTGTTAAGAAATGTTTGATTATTCTAGAGCACCTCTACTTTATAGGATGTCACTGTGCCCTCCTGTGTTGTAGTTGGCTGCTGATTTAACTGTAGTTCCTTTGGGGGTTGAATATCAGGGAAAGTCTTAAGAGAAAGAAAAGGAGGAATGAGTGTCGTGGCCCTGCCCTTTAGTTTTACACAGCTCAGTATTTGTTCCTGTTCATGAGATAAAGAAAATACATAGGCTGTCTCCTTTTTTGTGCTTAATCCAGACAGTCAAGAAAAGAATGAACTCCTAAGTTTAGTGTAATGGTATTGGGTGAATTAGGTTTGTGGTGACTTCAGGAAACACTAAGGTTCCAGTGCATTTGTACTCATAAAAACTGCTTCAGAATATAAAATTAATTTATTTTCTCAAAGGTAAATAATAACTTTAAAACCCCCCAAACCTAATACGCCCCTTCCTCCCCTCAAAGGCACCAACAAAACTCAAAACCTTTAGCTAACCTTTCACTTTTCTTTATGGGTAGTGCTGTCCTTAGAGTGACAATACAAATTCTTCTAAGACTTTGGGGAGAATGCTTGTCTTGTCATAATCTTGAGGCAGTAAATGGTTCAAGATTCTGTTTTAAACAGCTTCTAGCATATTGCTAAAATTGATGCATATATAAATGCTTCATGTCTTATATTAGCATTATAAAAACTAGGCACACTGATCAAACTACTTTTGAAAGACGGAGGTGTTGTTGCTGAAATTTGGGTAGTGCATCTGACTGTTGATAGTGTGCAGAGCTTAACCTTATTGGAAGACTACCATCAAAGTTCAGAAGGAGCAGGCAAAACAGCTGCCACAGTTGACATGGAATACAGCTGCAACACAATTAGGTTATGTGATTGTGTGTGTGTATCTCTCATAACTGCAATTCTTGCATGACACAAAGTGGAGAGGAACAAGTTATCTGATTGTTATGGGGAATGACAGTAGCTATTGAGCCCTGCCAAACAGGCGTAATGGTGATATTGGAAGTGTAGTCCCTCACATACAGGAATGTCCTATGAAAAATCAATTAACTTCTGGTGGCTAACTTGTCAGCAATGGAGTTCACAATCTTGCAAGCCAGACTTCTTGTGGATTCTAATTTTAGTTAACTTTATATTGGGAAGACAGTGTAACATACAATTTGATATGTAGGGAGAAGGAGAGAAGTTGAAAAACTGATGTTACACATGTATATGTACACCTACCTATATATGTACACCTAACTGATCCACTTGATTGTTGTTTTTATTGTAGTTCTGCATTTAGGTAGTAAACTTTCCCTTGAAATTTGGCACAAATGATACTGAGCCTGTGGAGGTTTTCGAATTGCTGTGATTTCCTAAACCAATGTTTTGAATCAGTACTTTGTGGTTTAATTTATGATCTCACTGGAGTGTGTCAGTTAGGCAGGCTAAACAGTGGGGAAAATGGCTTTACTCTTTTTAACATTGAGTACTTTCCTGTGCATTCCCTCCTGTCCCCCAGGTTTCTGCAAGAGTGAATTCTGATAGAGGGGTGGAGTGAGCTTCTAAACAAGCTTACTTTCAGAGTGGTCTTACCTTTATTCTTATTTCAGTAGACCACTTGCTCTTGATGCCTCAAATCCCAGGTTGCCTCTTTTAAAAGTAACAATTTCTTTTGCCAATTCAGAATTAGTTTGCACTAAATTCAATCTTTAGAACAGAGAACTGTATTTAGTTCTTACCCACAGTTTGTTTTTCCCCCCACTAACTTCCAATGTTTGTGAATCTTTCAAATTCTTGATGGATGCATTTTCTTGTTACTTAAATATTTTCAGAATTGCTTATTTCAAAAGGTCAGAAAGTTCTCAGGCACAATATGAAATGGTAGTCCTATCTTTAAAAGCTAAATGCATTGGACAGTGTCCGTGGTGTTCTTTGTGGGAAATTTGACTGTTTGCTATTCCTTTTAGAGGAGGAACCCAATTAATACTCTTGTATAAGGTTTTCTACATTATGTCTCCCATGAAATGAGATTAGTACAATGCTAGTGCTGAAGTAGAGGTGAATCATAGCCTATGAGGCCATTCTCCTGAGCTGCAGCTTAGTGGTGAGGCCTGTACTTTGATGGTTACCACTTGAGTTAAGCCTTCAGTTTTATAGTAAAGGGACCCGTTTGTTTAATAACCACTTTGTATTATTTTTCAGTAGCAGAAATTCCTGACCTGGGCTGTATGTGAGGCAGTATTTCTAGTACTATATTACTGCAGTGTTTAATAGTAGTTAGATGATCTAGCAAATGAGCACCAATAAAAAGTAAGCTCCATGAAGCTCACAAATCCCATTGTGTACTTTTTAATAAAATCCTCAGGGCAGTATTGGAGCAGCCTACCTAATGATCCACCTTCCTGACTCTTCCTAACTTAAAGCCTGGAATATAAAATGTGATTTAAATGCCATAGCATAATTGAAAACAAGCTGTTCTTCCATGGAATCCATGGCCTGAGGAAAATGTCACAGGTCTGCCTTCTCTTCTCACCAGGAGGTATGTTAAACTTGCAACAAAAAATGTTGTTTTAAGTGTAGATATATATAATTAAAAGCTGTTTTTGAAGCTTAGCCTCTTTTTCTTTACTCTGAAATGTTCATCTGTGGAAGAGAGAAAAGCAATTTTTGGATTACAGCAGATTATTCTAACTTGGTTTGCACCTCTTTGAGGAAATGTTCTGGAATAATGCAATACTTAAATTCTCTAGATTATCAAATTGACATTGAAGAATAGCTACCAAGATAAGTGGCTTCAGCCAAAGAGTAACTTTTCCTTGGCTGAGTTTGTTAGTACAATCCAGTCTGGCATAGGAGCATTGCTAGGTCTAGGGGTTGATTGATGCTATACTGCACACAGGATGAGCAGTCTCTCTTTGCTGATGATTTTTCAGGGACACTGGTTCTAAAATGAACAACGTTTGTTCTCACCATACATTGCCATCAAAATGGGACCTAAATTTAAATGTCTAGTTACAGGTTTTGTTTTAAAGTCTAAATTTATAATTTGTACGTACAAGATCTGCTGAAGCATGAGCTTCTTGCTGACAACTATTCAGTGAGCGTTCAGTGCTGTTATTAGTGCCTAAAACAGTTCAGCTGTACAGTCAATGCAGCTGATTACCCACAATTCTCTTTTTAAAAAGATCTTTAACTGACTTTATCTTTGATCTTTAAAAGCCCTATACATTAGGTACTTGTATTGTATACATGAGTGAAGTGCCCTGATAGTAGGTAGGTAGTATCTTTGGTCCAGATACCTCCTCTCTTATCTTGCATTAATACAGTTTCAGAGAATGCTCCTCGCTTATGAGCAAGTGAGGAAATTAAATTTCAGAACTGTGTAAAGCTGTATAATCCTCTACATTTGACTTTTTTTTCTTTTGCAGGAAGGGTTTCTCACCATGGCCATAACACAGTTTCGACTCTTTAAAATCTGTACTTGCCTGGCAGCAGTGCTTTCTTTCATTAAAAAGTTAATATGCAGGTAAACAAATCTTACTTAATTGGGTTACCTTTTTGGTTGGAATTGTGGGTTTGTGCACTCCTTTCCTTCTCCCAGCACCCACTCACAGCTTTTCCCTGTTCTGGTTTTACTAATTTCAAAACAATCAAGACAGATCAAAACTAAGTCAATTGCATTCTTTAACCTGGATGTTACTTCAGAATGCAAACCTCTGTAGTGTATTCACACTAGAATGCTGGAAGCATTCAAAAAAACCTCAGGAGTTATGGTTGTGTAATAGTAGAACTCAAGAGTGCAGCAAGAGATTATCTTTTTGGCTTTGTGCTGTCATGTCAATGCTGTTGCTTCTTGCCACTCTTGCAGAATGTTGTTTTGCATAAATAGCAATCTAGAGAAATGTATTCTGCTTTTGTGTATGATGACCACTGTTTTGCTAGTGAGGTTAAAGCATATACAGAATGTGGTAGAGAAAAAACAGCTGTTTATTTCTCAGTCACCTTTATTTATTTCAATAATAAGAGGAAGATCTCAACTGATTAATAAATTCACTACAGATACAGCTGCACTTTAAAAAGACATATTTTAATGCTGCATGCAACTATATATATGTATCTATGTATCTCAACCTTAGCACTGTGATTTGAACTCCAAACTTAAATTAAGAATACTTGCTGTTCAAGTTCCACAAAGTAAAAACACTGAGTTGATGATAGCTCCTATATTACCCATCTTCTATATATTCTATATGCCTTCTATATTATTAATCTCTTTAAGTGTTAAGATATCTTTTAGACACAGGTAATTGTTTGCTAGGTGTAACTAACAGTATGTTTCTCTGCTTCTCAACTTTTTAAATGAACTAAATCCTTGAAATGAGTAAGTGCTTGTGAGTAAAAAGTAGGAAAAACTTTTCTTCTGTGAAGAGCAAGTAGTTGAAAGAATGAAAATTCAAAGTCATTCACATAAGTCAGTGGATCAGATTAATTCAGTCTGTTAACTACAGATGTTTTTCCTGTCCAGTGTCAGCTGCAAAGCATAGCTTACAAAATTTTGTTTTCCTGTAATGCACCCCTGCATATGGGTATGCCTGATAACCAGCAAATGTGATCTAATTAAATGTGCATTTTAATTCAATGGATATGGGCTAGTAGTTAATATTTTATATAGTTTACACTAGCTTTCATTTAAACAAGTGCCTGCAGAGATCATGCATCTTTCTAGTCAGCATAAAACCTACCTGTGATATTAGTCATCCCCTTAGTTAAATTTTTGTTGATAAACAGCCTGCCTGAATCTGCTGTGTTCTAGGAAGTAAAAGATAAAGAGGTGAAACTTCATTCTCTTTAAAAGCTCTTGTTATCTTCTCTAGTGGAGAAGTCTGGGTGCTGCTAATTAGTGAGAAGATCAAAACCAAGATTTCTTGAGACATTTGATGTTCAGAACGGTGATCGATATCTGTAGTGATGCTTGTGAAGCAACTGTTCCTAAAAGCATGTTTTCCCCTGTGTAGGATAAGAAGTAGAGATATGTAGCCTTCCTCAGTGCTGCTCTGTATAGCATGTTCTTTTCCATGTTTTCTGACAAAAGCCATTTCCTCCCACCTTTACCCTTATCAGTGTAATTGTTTTGGCTAGGTGAATGTTGTAAGCCGCTTACTGGAGCCTTTCAGGTCATATATGAAATTGCAGAGGTGGTGGTTTAGACTGCTACTGCATATTGTACAGGTCTGAAGAAGGATGTTTCTTTTAGAGATACCAACTAAATCTAGTCAGATTTGTCTCTAATGTGTTTCAGGGAACAGTGTTTTTCCCTTCCTCTACCCCTAAACTGTGTTGCTTTTCAGCTTAAAGGACCAGTTTCTAAAGGAGCTAGAATTAATTATATAAAGCTCCAAAATTTGATGGTAGCATCTGAGCTTTCAGAAGGAAGAATCTACTGGACTTAAATTAGGAAAAAATACATCTAAACACCTACCAGCCTGCAGCAGAAATAGTTTTACAAGCAATTCAGCTATTCTGAGTTGATGATAGATCTATAATGGTAAAAGCAATGGAAACAAACACCATATTGCAGCTTCCCAATTTTACTCTCATCAGTAGTAATAAATAAAACTTTTCAAAGCTACATAAAGTCAATTGCATGACTGTCTTGCTATAGGAGCTCACAATCCTTAGGGGAAAATATGAGTGTGAGCCTGAAATTCATTTCCTGGTGTTATGAAGTTTTAAAATACAATGAATGCCAACTAAGTGTATTTTAGTTATTATTGTTATTTTTGTTATGAAACAAATAGCTAAGTGGTTTGTTTGCAGTGCATTAGTCATTGTTTTCAATTAAAAATAGTTGATTTAGTTGCTGAAATGCTTGCACTGAAACTATTCTTTTAAGTAGAAGTGTGTATTGAGCAGAAGCAACTGACTTGTCTAATCTTGTACTACCTCTGTTTAAACTTTGAGGGAAGAAGACCTTTAGAGAGACTTTCAAATCAAGCAGCAGACAGCTTGACCTCTAAGACAGGCAGAAAGATTTTTTTCAGTTTGCAGTAGAAATGATTATCTTACAAATGTAGATCCATCATGTTTGCTTCAATGAACACTGACAATCTAAAATCTTTAACTGACTATGCAAATAGTTGAGTTGATTTTGTCCATTCTCTTAAAGTTGCTTCTCTATTTCCAGTGCAGTTTGAAAAGTAAATGGCACTGTTGAAAGTCCCTTGAATGCTACTTTAAGCTCATGATAAAATTCCCTTTTTTTTTAGCAGATTTTTAATGGCAGTAGTTAATACTAAGTTTAAGCTCTTGATATTTTAGCCATGACTTTTTCAGTAGTGCTGTTCTCAGACTTCCTTTTTGTTTTTTTTAAACTTAGTGCTCATGTTTTCAGAGCTTGGAGGAATCCTACATTTTTCTTTCAGGTCTGGAAGAGGGCGAAAGTTAAGTGGAGACCAAATAACTTTGCCAACCACAGTGGATTACTCATCTGTTCCTAAACAGGTAATTGCTTAAGTAAGTGGTAGGTGACTTAACAGATAATCACTTATCAGAGTGATTATACCAGTCCTACAACAGGATTGGTATATATCTGAGAATCATACCATATAATTATATATGCTAGATAATATCAAGGATATATCTTAGCAAAATACAAAAGGACATTTTTTTGTTTGCAGATAATACTAACTTGTACCATATTGTTCTATTAAGCCTGAAGTAGAAGATTGGTCTTCATGGGATGAAGATGCACCTACCAGCGTGAAGATTGAAGGTGGCAATGGTAGTGTGGCTGCTCAGCAAAATCCTTTGGAACAAATGGAACCTGATTATTTCAAAGACATGACACCAACTATAAGAAAAACTCAAAAAGTAAGTATTGCACTTTCAGCTCTGTTTATGGAGTGTATGTAAATTAGGCAACTTATGGGAAGTGCTGCTGGTAAAATTAAACTGTCCCTGTTGACATGAAAATGATGCAGACGTGTAGTCTAACATGTCCAATTAAGAATACTGACTCATTGAGATCTAATATGATGCTAATTAATGTTTGTTTGTAACGTTGATATTATTAGAAACTTATGAATAATTTCATGGTCTGAAGGCTCTGGCACATATCATGTGAAGAACCCTTAAGTCACTTCAATACTGAAAGTGGAACCACTGCACTTGGATACTTGAGCTTATTATTCTGATGTGATAACCTTTCGTGTCCTGTGTTTTACTAGAGTTTGATGTAGCAACACTGTTGGTTCAGAAAAGAATGGTTACTTGTTACACAAAGTTGTACTGGGAAGGCTGGAATTGGAGGTCAATTATGTCAAAACAGTTTGTTCTTCAAATACCTGTTTTTACTGTGGAGACAAGACAGAAGGGCATATCCACAAGAGCATCAACACTGTAAATATTTAAACTAATGGTAATTGCAAGTTTTGGTTCTATGGAAGTCTTCCAGCTGAGTACTTAGAGGACTTTGAGACAACAGAAGGATCAAGTACTAGAACAGGTTACCAGAAAGGTTGTTCAGGCTTCATCTCTGTACATTTTCAAAGCCAAATGAATAAGCCCTGAGTACCTTCATCAGCCTCTGAGTTGACCATGCTTTGAGGAGGAGGTTGGATTACCTCTGAAGCCCCTTCCAACTGTGAATCTCCATGTGGTCCTGTGAACTGGATGTGATACTGGGGTCAGTTTATAATCATGATCTGCAGTATTCTGTGGACTAAATTCTTCTAAGAATTTTGATCTCCCCAAACCTGCAGAGCAGAGAAAGACTGGGGAGAGATAGATTTCTCCTTTATACCTAATGGCATTTTTGCCTGAAAGAAAGAGCTTCAGGTTCAGATCAAAACTTAAGTCCATGCTGTTTGAAAACTGTATACAGGATTCAGTTTCAGTATCTATCTAGGGATGAGTGCAAGCACTGTAAAGAACATTCCTGCTAACTTGACTTTATTACCTCTCTTAAATCTAATTTGCATTTGTATTTCCACCAAATCTGGGTTTAATATAAACCCTAAGATCTGAGGTGGAATGTACTCAGGTTATGACTCATATTTACAATGTTTAGAAATGGAGCTTCAGTCAAGTAACATAGTCTGTTGTTCCTAAGTAAGATGATCTAGTCCTGTTTCCTTTCTTGCATTGGTAGTAGTATTTGTGCAGCCAATGGAGCTCTGAACCTATCTCTTCTGGAAGCAGCAGAGACTTAAAGTAGGCTAGACCAAATGAGTGAATTCCTATCTTGAGATCAAGCCAAGAAAGGGATACATGATCTTGGCAACTATGTTATATTTGCTAATAAACCTTTTAGGATAAGTATGGGTTTTCAGCCAGATCAGTACAGGGCTTTACCAGTTGACATTATAGTGAATTACACTGCAACTATTGAAATACAAATTGTCTGCACATATGTGCTGTTGAAGATGTTAAGAGAGCTCATTCTAAAGCAGTATAGCTGTGCAAACAGCACAGTCCTCAAGAGCAGTGTCTTACAGTGACCCATTGTAGAAGCAGTATTTCTTCATGGAATATGTCACATAATTTATAGTACTGGGAGATGTGGTTATTTGATCTGTAATTCTTTGTGCCGTTCTCTGTCTTGGTCATAGGTTTCCATGTGATCTAAGAAAAAGCTAGTGGGAGAGGAAAGAGTTCTTCTGTCTTGCGTTTAGCTTCTCTTGTGTATCAGTTTGTGTGGCTTCCCAAATCCAAGCATATCCGAGACACAGTGCAGTGTTGTATAGCTATAATTCTGGTTTTGAAGGTATACCAAGGAATCTGTGCTTTGACTTACCACTTTTTGTTGCTTTCTTGTTTTCAGATAGTTATTAAAAAACGAGAGCCTTTAAATTTTGGGATTCCAGAGGGAAATGCAGGATTCTCTAGCAGATTAGCAGCTACCCAAGATATTCCTTTTATTCACCAGTCTGTAAGTATGCTTCAAGTATTGATCTTGTTTTTGACAGTTAAATCATAGAATCAGTAAGGATGGAAAAGACCTCAAATATCATCAAGTCCAACCTGTCACCCAAGACCACATGACTACAAAACCATGGCACCAAGTGCCACGTCCAGTCCCCTCTTGAACACCTCCAGGGATGGTGACTCCATCACCTCCCTGGGCAGTCTGTTCCAGCGGCTAACAACTCTCTCTGTGACGAACTTTCTCCTTACCTCAAGCCGAAACTTCCCCCGATGCAGCTTGAGACTGAGTCCTCTTGTTCTGGTACTGATTGCCTGGGAGAAGAGACCAACCCCCACCTGGCTACAACCTCCCTTCAGGTAGTTGTAGACAGCAGTAAGGTCTCCCCTGAGCCTCCTCTTCTCCAGGCTAAACAATCCCAGCTCTCTCAGCCTCTCCTTAGAGGGCTTGTGCTTGAGACCTCTCACCAGCCTCACTGTCATTCTCTGGACAAGGAGTAGTGTGCCTAAGAGCCCCATTGTAGGGAGCAAGAGAAATAGTTGTAGAATAATGTAAATTGTTTCAAACTTGAGTATTTGGTTCAAAGCAATGAAGTAGTTAATCCAATTTTAACTAATTTATTCTACTGAGAAAATTAACCAGATCAGTAATAGATGTAAAAATCTTCCACATGCTTATATCTTTGCAAGTCTTCTGAAACAAAGGGCAATACCTTTTCTGAATTCTACACAGTAAGTTCCTAGCAAAAGAGTAGTAGGCTTTTTTTATGTGATGGTTTGGGATTTCATGGGTTGGGTTTTTTCATGGATTGGGTTTGGGGTTTTTTTTGGTTACCTTTGCTTTAACCTGGTCTCCTTTTTAGCTTTCTGCTGCTTGCTTCCTTTCTGTAGGAATTGCCTTCTAACAGCTTCCTAATTTTTGCTCTTTAGTCTTTAAATTAGTGTAGTTAACCTAACAACCAAACTGTTTAGAAGGAAAAGCTGTCTCTCCTCTGTGTTTTTCGACAGTGCTGCTGCTTTGATTAACACAGTGCACAGAAGATTCTAGACAGAAAGTCATGGTCAGAATAGTCATACCACTTCCTTAGACCATCCATAATGAAAATTATTCAGGGAACTACTTTTAGTGAAGTAAAAGCAACACTCAAGTGGTACTGGACACACAAACACATGGATGTACATGTTGGTTTGTCCATGTAACTTCCAGAAATCTCTTGCAGCATCTGTTCATTTCATCTGTACTCCAGTCCCTGCTCTCCCTGCTCTCTTCTCTTCCCTTTCTAACCAACAACAGAATCAGGAAAACCTTCCAAAAAATAACTGGAAAAAGTCAGTACTGGGCAGGGGAAATGTGTAGCTGTGAAGCACTGTTATATCTCAAATATGTCTGGAAATCTGAAGCATCAAGGTTAAAAAAATGTTTTATCTATTTTCCCCATGTGCCTAGAGCTTCTTTTCTTTTATTTCAGCCTGAACTGGGAGACTTGGATACTTGGCAAGAAAATACTAATGCCTGGGAAGAAGAGGAAGATGCTGCCTGGCAGGCAGAAGAAGTTCTTAGGTAACTGAAAAGAATGTCAAACCATGTGAACTTTTTATATGTTAAAGAATGAAATACAGATTTGTTTGTTGTAACACCTTTCTTGTAAGTGCTAAGAATTGTTAAACAATTAAGACACATTATTTATATGCACCTAACCTCTATATAACTGGTACTTGGTAGAATGCGTCTTATACCTGATCAGTTTAATAGAGGAGATAAGGGAAATCTGAGAATCACTGGAGCACTGGGAAAAGAAACACTGCCTCTGCCCACCTCCCCAGTCCCAACAATTAGTTATGTGCAAATAACATGTTTCAATTTAAGTAAAATACCACTGGATGTCCTTAAAAAGGATCATAACCATGTGTTTTAAACTAAAAATAGTTCAGGAGAGACCACGATAAAAGGTGAATCCTGGGAGTGATCTGTGGTCTTCTGGCAAACTTTACTAAACTAGCTGATAAGGCTTGAGTGTAAAATCAGTGTCTTGCACAAAGTTAGTGTAGATACTTCGTCTTGTTGGTGAGGGGTTTGGAACACAAGCCCTGTGAGGAAAGACTGAGGGAGCTGGGATTGCTTAGCCTGGAGAAGAGGAGACTCAGGGGTGACCTTATTGCTCTCTACAACTACCTGAAGGGAGGTTGTAGACAGGTGGGTGTTGGTCTCTTCTCCCAGGCAGCCAGTACCAGAACAAGAAGACACAGTCTCAGGCTGCACCAGGGGAGGTTCAGGTTGGATGTTAGGAGGAAGTTCTATACAGAAAGAGTGATTGCCCATTGGAATGGGCTGCTTTGGGAGGTGGTGGAGTCGCCGTCATTGGAGGTGTTCAGGAGGAGACTTGATGGGGTGCTTGGTGCCATGGGTTAGTTGTTTAGGTGGGTTGGATTCGTTGACGGGTTGGACACGATGATCTTGAAGGTCTCTTCCAACCTGGTTTGGTTTTATTCTATTCTATTTCATTTGTGTTCTCTTTTTTCCTTTTGATAATGTAGGGAAGGAGTATGAAGGGTCAGGTCGAGGTTGAGTTTAAATTAATCACCCACAGTCATTTGAATTGTTAGTGATTTATGTTACCCTGCTTCATTTCAGCATTTATCAAACTTCTGATTGCTTTCTACATCATTAGATAGTCTGCCTCAGATGGCTGCAGCTTCCTAAACTGCTCTCATTCTCCTCACAAAAATCACAGGTATATGGTGGGACAGTAGTGGTAATATGAAATAAGGATGCAATGTATTCAGAAATCATGGAATGGTCTGGGTTGGATGGGACCTCTGAAGGTCATCTAGTCCAGTGCCCTCTGCAGTAAGCAGGGCCATCCTCAACTAGATCAGAACTTTGAAGCTTTAAAAGAAAAAAGGTGTATTTAAAAAAAAGGAGGATTCTAGTCAACTATTTGGAAGAAGAGACCTTTTCTTCCCCCCTAACTAGCACAATAAGAAGGAATTCACCAGCACACTTTTGATGCCTTAATGATAGAAAATGAAGTAAACCAATTCTCATTCTGTCAGTCTTGATCTTCAGGAGCTTAATGTGTGAGAATAGGGTTGTAATGCAAATATTTTTGCTGACTCAGTCAGGTACCTGTGTGTGTACATTCTGGTCAGCATCCACGGGTTGTGGTTTGGGTTTTGTTTGTTTGGATTTTGGTGTTGTTTCTGTTTGATTAGGCTTTTATGTTTGTTTTGTTGTTGTTGGTTGGTTGGATTTTTTGTGGGCCTTTTTTTTTTTTTTTTTGTACTTCAGTACTGAAACTGTTTCAACTCTTTCAGTAATGTAGCAGAGAAGTGCAAGCTGTGTGGTATGAATGATGTGCCTTTAGGCTGTTTTTGTTCCAGGGATAGTATCTTTTCCTGTAAAGAATATCAATAAGCTCAGCAACTGCTCTGAAGTGCAGTTTTCTGAGGCTTAATCTGTAATGTATCAGACAAAGAAAATAAAAGATGATGCACTTTTTAATGAGAAGTGAAACAATGGCTTTTGCTAACAGCATTTTACTTGACTTAGTCCTTACTCTATTCTATTACAGATGTTTTTAGGAGTATGAAAAAAAGAATGTTCAAGCTTTCCTAAGGGCTTATTTTATTGTAATTAGGCACTGAAAGCAATCTGGTGTGTACACATACCAGTTTATTTTTTGGTGTGTAAAATTTGTGTAATGGATATTTCCAGAGTGGTCCAAAGTATTTTATCTGCTAGGTTTTGAATACTTAGGGATATCTCCTATAAGGTGAAAGCAGAGGGATTTCTCCACAAACTGTTTCTGAAGTGTCATCTTTTTGGTTGAAGCTGTTCTAAAGGTTCCAGCCTGCCATATTTATTACTGCAAGGCTTCAGCTCAAGTAGTTAATTTTTCTTACAATTCCTCCCTGGCCTTACTAGGAAGTATCAAATTTTACTTGTTTTAAAAGGGGGGTGTGTGTGTGTCCAAAGAATTCAACTAAATAGAAGGAACAGGATCAGAACTGTCACTGTCTCTATTACATACCACTTGGCCAGCTATGAATGGCCATCTCAGTACGACTGATCATTGTGTACACTATATCCCAGATGTGTGAAGTAAAGTCTCTGTTTTATTTGTGACACATCAAATGACAGCATTTGTCTTTAATTGGGGAAAGTGCTGGCTGATTTTCAGCAAGATTGATAAGGAAAAACCTTTTGGATTTACAGTTGCTCTTGCAGTAGACATCTGTGGTATAGCTAACACTTGACATTTAATATAAAACTTAAGTACAGTACTTGACAGGCCTGGCTCTATTTTCAGCAGACTGTAGCAAAGTGACTTGGAGTCTCTTTCAATGCTACATCATGGTCTACAAAATGCTTTGAAGATTTTAGACTGCTAAATGGGGGACAGGGTCTCCCCCTTGCCCTCCAGAGTGTTAATGCTGACTGTACTCCAGCAGTTCTTACTGAAATTAAAATAAGTGTGCAGAAAAAGGATCTCCCTTATCTGTCTCTGCCTGGGTACCTGTTGGTGCTCAGTTAGGTTCTCAGGCTGGAATAATTTTTGTGTACTAATGGAGTGCTGACCAATTGTGCAGAATTGGTCAGGGCTGTGGCTTGCTAAGTAGCAGAGAGGACTGCATCCTGTGGCCTCTTGGGTGACTTAATGCATGTGTCTAACAGCTGAAATAAGCATGTATAGTAAGCCAAGAGTTTCCTGGAATCAAAGCTTGATGAAAGACAGTGCTGAGGAATAGGTTACTAGTGCCTGAGAAGTTCTGTGGTCTTACTTGTTTTTCACCCAGTTCTCAGCAGGTTCTCTCCTGGGATGCACTGAAATTTTCCAGGGGGTGATGAATTGGTACAGTGGATAATAAGCTGGATTTTCAGTTAATTGAAGTTAGTTAGAACTTGATTTCTTCTGCAAATTGTGGATAACTGGCCTTTTCAGACTTAGCAATACCAGTGATGTGCTTTTCCAGTGGGAACAGTTAAGTTAAGTGGTGGTGCATGTTTAGTTGTGAAGTGAAACCCAAATGATATGAAATCATTCTTATTATAGCTATTAACAAGGTATACACTAAATAAAAAACATACTGGAATAAGAATGTCTGCTAACAGACTTTGGATTATAATTCTTCTAATTTGTGTTCTTCTAAGCAATTCAATTCAGCTTTTTTGGGGGCATAACTTGTGTTAGGAATGCAAAGCAAGGTTGACATCAGGAAGTAATACTTTCCAAATTTAAACAACTTGTATCATTCCATCTGGACTCTGCTGAATTCCTTGTTCTGGAACCTAGAAAAGTGAGTCAGAGACAGCTTCAGTTCATCATAGGCTCTAACTTTATTGTGAAATGAAACCCTTTTGGATCTGAAAGGTAGCAGCTTTATGTGGAAAACATACAGGAAGTGTGGAATAGAGATCCATGTTTTGAATAATGGCCAAGTAAACAAGCAGTAGGAAGATAATCACCTTGTGCTCAGCTACTGTTGCCAGGAGGGGGTTGGTCTCTTCTCCCAGGCAACCAGCACCAGAACAAGAGGACACAGTTTCAGACTGCACCAGGGGAAGTTTAGGCTCGAGGTGAGGAGAAAGTTCTTCACAGAGAGAGTTGTTAGCTGTTGGAATGGGCTGCCCAGGGAGGTGGTGGAGTCACTGTCCCTGGAGGTGCTCGAGAGGGGATTGGCTGTGCCACTTGGTGCCATAGTTTAGTAGTCATGAGGTGTTGGGTGACAGGTTGGACTTGATGATCTTTGAGGTCTTTTCCAACACATTGATTCTGTGATTCTACTTGTTTATATTTTTTGGTGACCAATTTGTCTGAGGTGAAGTCCAATAAAATGACTTGGCCAGCAGAGGGCATGGAAACTACTTCTCTTGGCAGAAGAGTTCTGTGCCGGTTTTTTGTTTGGTTGGTGGTTGTTAGTTTTGTGGTGGAGTTTTGGGGGGGGTTGTTTGTTTGTTGTTGGTATTTTTTCTCTTTCCCTATGGGAGGGAAACATGGTCTGATAGGACTTTTCCTCATTTTAAATTGCAAATGAATAGCAGCATTGATTAACACCTCCTGTGGCTATTTGGAACTCTGCTTTTTAACACGTGGCTGGTGTGCATACTGCTTCCTTCTGCATAAGTTCAGAGGTGTGGGGAATATAATAAAATCTACTGTAAACAGGCAATTATTATTGCCCTGTATATGCTAGATTGACAGTAATGTCAACTGTCTGAATTTCTGGTGGAATAGTGGGTCACAATCTCAAAAGAAAACCCATCCTCAGAGCTCCCATTAACTTGGAATGTAGACGCTGATGTGAGTGACTAATTTCATTCTTCTGTGGCAGACAGCAGAGCAGCTTAATGTAGCATCGGAAAGCTTCTAGCCATTAATATTCAATCAAGGGAAACCATGAAGCTATTTAAATACAGTCCCTGTGTTTTCCAATAAAAAGATAATGTATAGTCTTTGTACCTCACACATTTGTAAGTTTTGTATACCCAGTTTGTCCATAGATGGAATCTTGTAGAGAAGTGTTTGACGCACTTAAGTAGGTGTGCACAGGTTACTTAGATACATTGAAAGTTAATGCCATACTGCCTTGCCTATTAACATTCTTTATTCTTTTACTAAGTAACTCTTTATTCTTACTGAATAGTTGTTACACTTCCTTTTCAAGTTAACTAAGCTAAATTTTTAAAGTCCTCTTGAAAGCAACTTAGATTTATTTATTACTTTCCATATCTAATTAACTGACTCCAAAGCAGAAGTGACTTCCTTAAGCCATTCTACTACTACAACACAGCAATGTGCCACCTGGAGTGTGAATGCAGGAGTATGGATCTAGTTGCTACCCTTGTGTCACTCAGTGAAGTTTTGTAGCTGCAGCTGGGCAGTAAAATGAGTGGATTTTTGTTGTGTGGGGTTCCTCCCCCCTCCCCCCTTTGCTCTAGTCAGTTATGTATCTGTTGAAATCTGAAGCCTATTTCTGTAGACAGCTAGTAGATGAGCTAGCAGATAGTGATGTCTGGGGTTTTATAGCAGTGATAAGAAATAATGCTAAAAGGATACACAACTGAAGAAGACTACATTATTTCCTTAAAGGCTACTGTTTATATATGTACTGAACAATAGAGTACAACACATCCTGAACATGTGAAAGAGGGTATTAGAGGTTATCATTTTGTCTGATCATGAGGAAGATGTTTGTAGTATTTGCTTTACAAAGAGGATAACTGCTGATGCCCCTGCTGAGGGAAAGGGAGGGACATAAGTCAGTGTTCTAGACAAGCTGAACTGTTTGGTCTGTATTTGAAAAGACAGCTAATGCTGCTACTCAAAAACATTAGGGAGATTTGTTCTTTTTTTGTAAATAGCTCTAGGCCTCAACTGTCCTACACTTTGATTCACTTACTCTGAGTCTTTGAGAATGGAATAGCTTTTAGGCTGTAAAATAACTGAATACTACTGCCTAAGACTACATGAATCTGAAAAAAGACTTCAGCACAGTACAAGAATAACTGTTCTGGGCTTAACTTCATTCAGTAGAATAAAGCTCTGTTTCTATTAGTTATATTAATCTGGTTTTTTTGATAGGAATTTAAGGTATGACCATGCTGGAAATTGGATTCCTGTTATTTAGCAATTCATGTTCTCTTTATTTACAGACAACAGAAGATGGCAGAAAGGGAAAAAAGAGCAGCAGAACAGCAACGAAAGAAAATGGAGAAAGAGGCCCAAAGGCTAATGAAAAAGGAACAAAACAAAATTGGTGTAAAACTGTCCTAACAGAAACCAGACATCAGTGGCAGTGACAGTGAAAATGAGAGTTTCATCTCAACAACATACATATTGGTATTAAGTATTTCTAGGACTTCAACACACTGCTTGGTTTCAGTGCATTCTTCAGGTCATCTCAGAAGCCAGGATTCCCCCCAGATATCTTGAACTACTAGTAGGTGGTTCTTAAAAGAGGAAAAAATCCACAGAAAATCATGCCTTGACGGAATGATGTTTCCTGCAATAGTTTTATTCCAGCACCCTTCTTTGCAGCAAAAGTGATTGAGCAAAGATGTTGATTGAAAAACACTCTAATGAACAGCTCAAGCCTAGAGAAAAGAATGTAAATACTCAGTGGTGGGAAATCTACTGTATTGTCTGTGCTTACCTGAAACATGTAATTAAACAGTTTTAAAGAACCCCTTGCTTCCTGCCTGATAAAGAATGTCTGCTTTTGTCTTTTTCTAAAGCTATTTATAAGTACTTGAGTTTTCCATAGGAGATCATCTTTGCCTGTGCAGAAGAAAATTACTTGTTATGGATGATCTGTAACTCTGAATGTACTTGTGGCAGAGTATACTACAGCAGAGCACAAGTTACAGCTGAATGCTAAAGTGGATTTCTTGTCACTGTCACTTGCAGCTTCCTGTGCTGCTGTGGCCATTTACGTGAGACCCTGCACTGGCTACCAGCAGTGTTATCCCTACACAAGAGTGGTGTATATTGCTGCTTTCTTACAAAGGCTGATGTCAACATAAGGCACTGATTTAATCACTTACTTGTATTGGTAAATTTGTGTTTCTGGCAGAAATACTTTTACTTCCTACAGTTGGGGGTGAGGGGGAAGTAAAGATCCTCATACCTCATACTTGTTGCATATAACTGGAAAAAAAAAGTCCTGTTAATTGAGCTAGTGTGAAAATTCTTAGTTAACATTCCATCTCAAATTCCATTTTTTTGGTACACTTACTGTGTGTATTTACATTGGAATTCCTCTGAAGGGGGTATGGTAAATATGGAGTGGAAGACAACACCACTTTAATGAAGAAGGAGAGTTTAATGTCTGTTGGAAAGGAAGAGGGGAGTCTGCTGCTTATGTGCAGCTCAGAGCTTCAGTGAAAACCCTTTCCATCTTCTGTAGTATGCCTGAATTCATTGGGATTCATGGATTTCTTACCTTGTGACAGATGAGTGAAAACATCAAGTTCTGTGCCTGAGCCTTGTTCCCTGTGCATACAGGGAGCAGTGTTTTACAACTTTGGTGGGAAGGGGTGGGAGGCTATCTGATTAGGTCGTGCCTGCTGAGAAAAATAGAAATTTTGATGAAGTTGTGGTACAAGTTGTGGCACAAGCTTTGCTTTAAAAAGTAACTGAGGAAACAAGATAATAAGAATTACCAATAATGGTCTTAGTCATGGAGAAAAGTTAGAAGTGTTTAGTATGCTTCTGTTGCTCCTTAAAATCTTGCACAAGTCAACTGGCTAGACAGCAGATTTCAGGTATGAAAGAAGTCCTTGAGAAATGTCACCTTCTAAAAGGCATTTTAAAATTTACCAGTGTGCACTTTTGTGCCTATTTTGTGCACAAGTGTTCTGGCTGGAGCAGAATGGATGACTACAATCTGCACACTGAAAAGTGGTATAACAAGCAACTCCCCTAGTACACACCTTTCTGATGGGGGAGGGGAGGTAAGGAGAAAGCTGTGACTAAGCTTTGCTAACCATATGTGTCCTAACTGCACCAATGAAGTGAGGAGGTACAAGTTGCAATTCTTTCACTGTTGGTGAAGCAAGGTAGGGAAACCTGCTCTCTATTGCCTATTTCAGGTAAAACCTGGAAGCTACATCTCAAAGTGAATAGAATAGAACAGAATAAACCAGGTTGGAAGAGCCCTTCAAGATCATCATGTCCAACCCATCAACCAATCCAACCCACCTAAACAACTAAACCATGGTACCAAGCACCCCATCAACTCTCCTCCATTGTTCTTTCTGTGGCAATGTCAAATAGATGCAAATAAATACTATTTATTAAAAGGAACAAAACATGGGCTACTTAATCAAAAGTTAGAAGTAAAGCCCCTGAAAACATCATGAAAGCACATTTGTATTTTGGAGCCTTGAGTAACTCATTTCAAAACCTCGCAGGTGCTTCACCTTGCATGTTAGCCTTCCTGCATTGTTTAGCTGTGTGCTGCTTTGCTGTTCTTCCCTCCGTCTTGCTGCCCATATCTTAGCAGAGCTGCTCTAGGAATTGCTCCCATTTCCTCTATTATGTGCTGATATAATCTTAGAATTGTTTAAGATCATCAAGTCCATTCTCTCTCTGCCAGGTTAGTGCTAAACCATGTCCTTTGCACCACGGCTTTGCACTTACATTTTCAAGAACTTCAGGGGTGGTGAATCAACTACCCATCCCAGTGTTTGGAAACCCTTTCAGTGCAAAATTTTCTAATATCCAATCTAAACTTCCTCTGGTGCAACTTGAGGCCATTTTGTCTTGTCTTTTCACTTGTTGCTTGAGTGAAGAGACTGATCCCCC
Source organism: Melanerpes formicivorus (assembly GCF_026170545.1). Taxonomy (NCBI): domain Eukaryota; kingdom Metazoa; phylum Chordata; class Aves; order Piciformes; family Picidae; genus Melanerpes; species Melanerpes formicivorus. The sequence continues at coordinate 6,035,595 of NW_027142392.1, forward strand.
ACCTGCCTCCACCCTCCTTTCAGGTATTTGTGAGTGAGGTTTCCCTTCAGACTCCTTTTCTGCAGATTAAAGAACCAAGTTGCATCTCACTGCACACTGAGACTGCATGACTCTTGTCCAGGTCAGACAAGACCCTCTGGACCTCTTAAATGCCAGGAAGACTGATAGTTTTCTGGGAACACATAAGTTTCAAGCTTTCAGAAGTCTGCAGTGGGTTGAATATGAGGTCACTGGCATTTGTTAATGCAGGGTGAGTGCTGCAGAGTGGGTGGCATGTGTGTCTGCAGACCAACTGGAGCCTTTTTCTGCAGCTGAGTGCTTATGCTTGCAGATCTGCTTAGGCTTTCTGACTATGTTCTCCAGGTCCTGATGGTTTCTTTTGCCCTCATCTGATGCCTCTGAGAGCTCAGCTGAGACAGGGCATTTTTTATAGCTTAGCTGCAATGAAACACTCACACATTTGGCATTTCTAGCATGCTTTACTGAACTTGTGATTATAAAGGTAATTTACAATAAAGCAATTAAATAAACAATAAGTTAAAATACAATACATTTATACATAGTATTTCCAAGGGCTCGAAAGACTATTGGGTTCCAATACATTAAGACTTTAAAACAACATTGAGATTCAAAGTGTATCCACACCTATACTGATCTTTGCAACAAGTTTCAAGACTCCCAACAAGGTACATTTTTGGTTACAGTCCCCCCTATATGTGTAAAACCAGTGAAATGCTCAAGCAATTGTACGACTGAGAAGAGCACTACACGAGACAGGCACGAACGATGTGCTGGAAGCCGCCTGGGGAAGATGAGTTTCACCTCTAAGTTGAATCGACACCTTGGACAACGAACGGAAAGCGCTAGCATGCTTTCTGGAGCACGTGTGTGATATGCTTAGTGGGAACAAGATTCCACCTCACTTGATGCTGTAGTTTCAAAAATGTGTGACGTTCATGCTGCCTAAAGAAATTCCCCCACCTTTCCCTGAGGCCATTTGCTCCCCTGTGTATCTCATGTTACTCTTGAGCCAGTGCAAAACACTTGCACAGTCCCCCAGTGAACCAGCTAGGGACAGAGACTGCCCTTGAACTCAGCAAAAAACCAAGAGTGCTAGCTGTAATTCACTCCTCATGTCCTCTGTGCAGCTGTGTTAGCAACACAGAGGCACCAGTGCAGGGGAGGGCCGAGGTGCCTGGGAGCAGGAGGACGACTTCTGTAGGCAGCAGTACTGTTAAAAACATCTTGTGGAACTACAGGGTTCAGCTTTTTTATTTCCAAACAAGGAACATGTTTTCAAACCAATTTATAGTGCAAATCAGAGAGTCGAAAACAAAATGATGGGCTCTGCCAGAATATACAATAACGTTTTACCATCTATCTCAACCCTCTTTCTTTCTGCCTCAGCCAGTTGGTTCCCAGGGACAAAGTGGACTTTAGGCTTTGATATCGAAGGGTGTGCGGCGTAAGGAGTGCAGGGCCACAAGGCAGCAACCACGAAGCAACGCTCCGATATTGTAAATGGGATCCGTTCCTCCTCTCTGAGTACTGAAAGCCCACATGATAGTTGGTACAACAGGGGCTGCTACAGCCAGGACATCTCTGAGGAGACTGCTGCTCCAGTATCTCCTCTTGATTCCTATCTGAGAGGAAGTGCTGACATAGCCAAAGGTTTCGTCATCATGTGGCTCTGTAAAATCAAGTTCTTTCATGAAACGGTTCTTAATAGATCCATGCTCTACCTTCCTGCAAGGAGACTCCATAGGAGACAAAAGGATGGCAGAGTTTGGATCACTTGGAGTTAAGTCCACTACGACACCAGAATCACTGAAGCTTCCAATAGAAAATTCACCCAGTTCCTTCAGTGAAGAAGGTGGGCTTAGAGGACTGGTATCTTGAGCTCTGAAGATGTTTTGAATGAGCTGCTCCACATCTAGGCTATATGGCACCACATCAGTCTGGACAGCCTGCTCCACTGTCATGTTGCTATTTTTCTCTTCCACCCAGGAAGATGTTATTTTTTCATCCAAAACATTTTCAAGCAGCTCTATCTTCACAGAAGAACTGGAGGGAGCTGGATCGCTCCAGTCAAAAGTTGTGTTGGTCAAACTCTCTCCAAATGGATCAGTCCCATTAGTTGTATCCTCAGTAAGAAGCAGCCCACTATCTGCCACCTCTTCCAAAGCCTGGTCCTCTGTGATAAGGCTGTCTGGCACCATGGCACACAACACTGACGGCTTCCCATCTGAGCCCCATGTGTACTCCAGGCACTGCTCATCCCTCGCAGAGCTGTTCTGAGCCATCTCCATGCTCTGCAGCAAAGATTCCAGTTTCTTGTTTTGAATATTTATGTCTGTGAAGTATTTCTGAATTTTTTTGTCTTTCTCAGCCAAGCTGTTTTTCATGGTTTCAATAACCTGTTTGAGTTGTTTAATTTCACTTCTTGCTTCCTTTAAGGCCAGCTCTGCCTCCACACGATTACACTCTTCTTCAATCCAGTCTTCCCTCATCCGCCCCAGCTGAGCTTTGAGCTCTTCTATTTCTGTTTCCCTGTAGCAAAATAAAAATGCTGTTAACACTTTAGCTGATTGGTCAGTTAGAGAGTCAATGTAAGGCTCCACCACATAGGGATGACTATGCTGCAGAAATGTGCACCACAGAGGGAAGCAAATGTGCACCACAGAGGGAAGCAAATTCTTCCCTGCACCATTCCCTGCCACTTCTGAGAAAGCTGGCAGAGGTGTAAACCAGTTGCTAAGGCATGCTAGCTGACTGCTAACTGGAGTCACTGACTTTGCCACACAGCCAGCATCCTTATGGACTCTGCTGTGATCTCAGACATTTTGAGGCACAAGTGGTCACCTCTAGGTGTCTGGTCCAACCAATAGAGGGGTTAACATTTCACCTACGGCCTTGACCTGGATGAAATGAGGTCAACAGATGTGCCTCCCAACAGCTCATCCTGAATGGACAGAGCCAGCACCGGCCTCGGGCAGAAGGACAGCTTGGCGATGCAGGCACCCAGCTTGCTTTGCCCAGTGTGGAGTCAGAGGCTGCTGTCTTTACTTGCAAGCAAGTGGGGAGAGGTTCCCCTGCAAGAGATTTAGCTCTTGCAGATGCAGAGGTCAAGCTCTCCAAGCTGGACCATGAGGTAGGTCTCTGAAACTCTGCCTTGGGGCTCTATTTAAAGACCTCTTTTTGCCTGCTTTGGCTATGTGTGCTGGAGACCCAGTTCTCAGACTGCATTTTTAGCAAGAGACAACATGTGTTGCTGTGTAATGCACATTGTCCTTTCTATGCACAGCAACCATGAAAAGGGCTATTGTGAAAAATTCAGTATCTAAGTGACAAAACTACAAGTGGGCACACTGATTTGTGTAACAGTTCTTTTGTCAGCAGAGAAGGGCAACCCTTGTAGTCATAACTCACTAACTGAGGTAGAACAGGAGTCCAAGGTAAAACACACTGGCAGGTAGAAACTGTTTGATGTATAAAAGGTCTCAATGCTAAGTGGGACCGGTAAAAAATTATCCTTTAAAAATATTCTGCTGGGAAATCCATATTCATAACTACTGAGTGGTACATACTGAGCATGCTGCGAAACCTGAAATCCCTGAAAACAATTTCTGAATGAACAATCTCTGCAGTCAAGAAATAAGTAAAAATGTTGAGGATTCCCACCCCTAACTGTTCCTGAATTGATCTTTCTAACTTTGATTTCTCAAGTGATGTGTACCTTTCTTTAAGTTTGCTCTCAGATTCCTTCAGCTTTGTTTTCAAATGCCGTACTGTAACTTCTTTCTGCTGCAGAGGAGTCAAGTATTGCTCTGGATTTTGTGGCTTAATGCTGTGATTATCACAAGAATTGTATCTCCCTGATCGCCTGAAAAGAAAAAAACAATAGAGAACCACAAACCATCACATAACATCACTCCTGTACGTCTTCACACCTGGCAAGAAGAAAAGCATCCCATTGAATGATACAAAACTGAGTCTATGTTCGACTCATTTGGGGCTCCTCAGTGTCCACTTAAGTGATTCCCTCTGTCAGAAATGGATGATTTGTGGCTATAGTGCAGATTTGCTATTTACTATGCTTAGTTTCAGTGCCACTACATCAAATGAGATGTTAACTGTGGAATACCTAGATATCTCCTAACCTGAAATGGGTGGTGTGCCCAAAAAACATTCAGCTGGACCACTGGCAAAGACACCCAGCTGTAGACACAGCCAGGTGAGGTAGCACAGAGGCTGTGTTTACACCTGAAACCTACATCTGTCCTATCTAGCTTTAGGTGTGCATCTGACATGCTTGCCTGTTGAGCTGCCTGAGACAGTGAGGGAGGCAGGGGCAGGAAATGGCAGCAGGGTGGTGGTAATTTCTTCTCTGCAATATGTGGTTTGTACTCTGACAGGTATCTTCTTTTCTTTCATATACAGGGACTGCACAGAGAGGTGCCTAAGGCTGATCACAGTGGTCTTTCACCTCAGTGTATAATGTTTGCTACACTACACCACCTAATGCTCTCTAAAGTGAAAGGACCCTTACAGTAAATCCTCATGAGAACTGGTGGCATGAAACCACATGAAGGAGCCTGCCTTGGAGTGAAAACTGACTATAAGCGGCTTTGACTAAAAGTAACCTTGAATTTTATAGCACCCTATTGTCTGCAAAGCCACCAATATGAGGAGTCACACCTATGCTGAGGAGCAAGGTGACTTTCTCAGTAACCCAGACAGCTGATCCCACATTACAGTGCAGAGAAGGTAATTCAGAGTGCTGAACACCAGGATGATGAAATAAAAACTTGCCTCATCACTGGGCTGCTGTCACTTCCTTTGTATGAGCCTGAGTTGCTGCTGCTGGCTGAAGAAGCCCTGTAACTCTGATGAATGTTAGCAGGACTCAGCTGGTTTTTGCACAGTGTTGACAAAGGATCCTTTTCACGGTTAGCAGGTGGGCTGGCTCCAGACTTGTAGGATAAGGATCCATTATTCCGACCATAAGGGCCACGACTAGAGGGAAACCAAAATGGTTAAAGCATGTTGCATTATCTTCATTGGGCAGCTAATTATGTGTCTTATTTTACATACAAAGTTGTCTAAACATGGATAACTGTGAGTGCTAATGAAGAAAGTCCTGAAGTCATCAGCCACCGCATGCTCCTGTGGGGCTCTTAGTTTGCATTACATGACTCAGGGCATCCTCGGCCATTTTCACATTTCTTTGCAGGTAGCAGGGTTCCAGTGATCATCCATGTTCCCTCAACCTCTGACTCCATTAAGCAATGAGGGAATTGAATCCTGCACTGGTGCCAGAATAAATATGTTTCAGCATTCCTTGGCCAGGTCTGTGGAGAGATGGCCAACCCTGGAGGTTTGCTGTAAGACTGCTTTGACGCTCCTCAGCAAGCAGGCTGAGGGATTGCAGCATGCAGTGAAAACAGATTTTGTTTTGCCACTGTTCTTTTCTGCCTTTGGCATGCTGGACGCTTCAGCTGTCATTGTCAGCTATTCATTCACTTAGATATAGTCTGAACCCCACTGACATCAGGCTGACATAGTATTAAAATAGACAAAAGCATGGCATTTTCTTCCTTCCTTCTCGTTTCCTTCATACATATCTATCTTTCTTTTCCCACTCTTTGTAAAATAATCTGACTGTCAACTGTGAATGTTTGAAAGCAATTGGTATGCACACTGCTTGAGAGCTGCCAAAGGGCTGAGGTGCCCTGAGGACAGCTACTCGCGGTGTGTTCTTTGCTTGCCCACTTGGTTTGCCTTTCCTGCGCTACCATGCTGCTACCTTCACCCTCCCATGCAAGAACACTGTAATGAAAGCACAGGTTTCAGAAAAATACAGAAGAAAAGGAAAATCCAGCCAGCAAAAGGCAGGGCTTGAACACAAAAATTTAAATACCACAGAAATAGGAAGCAAAATATCTTCTTAAAATTGTCTGACTTGGTTTCCTCCCTCCCCTGAAAATGGAACAGTTTATAAGGAACAGATGGTTGAGTGGCTGCTGCAAACCTTCATCACATTGCTGCGGTTTGGGTGATTTTATAATTATTTTACAACAAAGTGCGGGGCTGTGGTTTGTGACAACATTGAAGTATTTCATATTCGGTTAAGCCAAACAGTTGAAAAATAACATATTGCAAAGAAGACATCTCGTTCCACTCTGTACAGTAGAGAATCTACTTTGGTGTGAGGGAGAACTTACGTGGACTGTGCAGAACACAGCAAAGCATTTGAAGGAGCCTTCTTACAGAAGACTTCTGTCCAGCTGAGCAGGTCAGCGTGCTCTAATTTATAGTGATATTTAAATGCACAGTATGAAATGACACATAGTATTAGTGAAAGTAAGGCAATTTTAGGGCTTCATATTATACTTAGTACTGTTTTTCCCACAGCCAGTAACTTCATTTGGTAGATTTTATCTAGAGAGAGCTTAAGTAATGTTTATTTTTCTGAGAGTCTCACGATACAGATAGGAAGCTGCTCATTAAACAGCATTCTGCCAGTTTCTCTACACTGGGGTGCACTGCGACCTTGGAGTCTGAGTGACTCAAGCATATGTGTATCTTGCTGCTAGTCCCAGCCTCCCTGCCAGTTCTTCCACAGAGGGAAGGAAACCAGTCCTGTGAACTGGAACTCTTTCCACCTACTTCAAAAAAATGCAACCAGCAGGGACTGCGTGGGCAGAGCACAACGAGCGCTGCTCCCTCTCAACGCCCCCATATTCACAAGCTGTCTGGATTTGCGCTTCATACAAGGAAAAACCCTACAGAAACCTTTCCTGGGAAGTTCATTTAGATAGATGACTATGGTAGGTTGTTATTTTATTATTTTTTAAAAATAATTTTAATTTGCATACAGTTTTAGTAATATAAAGGTTGGGGAAGGGTGTTTAAGAAGAAAGCATCAAAGCCAGCATGATCTACTTCTTCCTACAAAAAATAAGGTCATGCTCTGGAAAGGAACACCCTGAGTTGATGATTTATTACTGGAAGAAAACAAAGTGGTAAGACTAAAAGGTTAAAGTTAACTGCTTAGCAACACTGCTGTTAACTAACATGCACCCAGTTTAACACACCTCTCCTCTACTCCTGCCAATGCCTTTTCTGCCTTACCTGATTGTATCTCTCATACTTGTTAGGATTAAACAACAAAACAATACCAGTTGGCTGATCTGGCACGCTGACAACTTTTGTGCTCCGAATACAGCATTTCTCTCAAGCCACAGTTCTCATTAGTGCAAGTGCTGGCCAAGAGCACAGTGTTGCCCAAGTTGTTTTAAAGCTCACAACACTGCCATTGCATGTATTAATTGCAAGGCCTTCCACGGCAGTCTGTCTTTGCACTAGCAACACTTGAAATATTCAGGAGAAACTGCTTCGCTTACTTGCGAGAAAAAGATGATCTTTTGCTTCCAGCAGCTGACATGTGGACTTCAGGCGCTGAAATACTGCCCGTGCTGCTCGAGGAGCTAAAATCAGCTTCACTCCCTGGAAAAGAAAAGGGAGGAGTGAAAGCACGATGGAATTTATAACTCAAAGACTGTTTTCAAAATAACAATGAATCACAGGCATCCTTCCTTTGTCCATCCCGTGTGAATGTCAGAAGTTGCATGACTTTCCAAAGTTGCATGACTTTCCCTGAGGACAAGCACTGGAGTCCATCCAGATTTGCAGCATTTCTTCAGAACTGGCACTTCAGCAGCAGCAGCAGAAAACAAACATTCAGGCACAAAACCCTCATGCTACAGAAGCCATTTTAAGGCTCAGCTAGGAACATTTGTTATGATAACCTGTTTGTTTTCTCACTGACATCAACGCTTGAACGAGGCTGCTCATGTGGCTCTTTCGGGAGCACAGTGATTAGAAGCACACACTTGTAACTGGAGATCTCATCTTACATTAAAACCATATGAAAATACTCCTTGCTGGGAGGAAAGCAGCTTCTGTTTTGGTTTCTGAGATGATGTACACATACATGTATCCATGCATTAATGTGTGAAGGCTAACAGAGAATGCACACACATATATAGGTACACACATAGGCAGGTTTTCATGTGGCACAGAAGCATAGTAAGGCAGTTCTAATAGCCTTAAGTAATCCAATAATCACGTGTGGCTCTCAAGTGCTTCTCGGGTGCCAAGCCATCTATCAGACTACTGACTTTCTATGGATCACATTTTTCCCACCCCCCACCCCAGGCTCTGGCATATGCAAGGAAAACTGCTCACATTTTCCTAAGGTCAGTACTTTGCTAAGGTAGATGTACAAACAAAGTCTTATCATCTGGAATCTCTCCCCCCAAATTAGGATATTTTGTAGTCTGTCACTCAGATGGCAAACATCCCAGGCCACATCCAGGTCTCATGCTGCAGCACCACAATAGTGGGTGGTAACTGCATCTGAGGGGACAGAAATAACTTTCCAATATCCTTTAAGCAGCCAGTCAGGAGAAACTTCTCTCACTCCAGAATTACCGGGTGCTGTCCCCTGCATAAACACTCAAGGCCAGTTGCTGCAGACTAGCCACAAATCCATTTCTGCTATCTTTCCCATGAGAGGAAGATGCAGCTGCATATACCATCATCCTCATCACAGCAGATAAACCTCCAAGTGCACTATCTTTCTCAAATCACTTGCAGTGTTGATGGTCATGGGCATGTCTTGAAGTCCTGAATACTCAGGACTGGGAAAAGGCCTTAATGGAGCTGTCCTCACTGCCTTGAAGAGGATGAGATCCAGCAATCTTCATTAACATCTGGCAACTCGTACCAACTGGTCTTAGGATCAGAGGTGTTCAGATTTAACCCAATACTTTCCCAACCTCACCAGCTCTGAGACCAGCTCCTGTTTCTCTGTGCCTCTGATTTAGCCCAGTCCAGAATACTCCTCAGCCCAATTTCAGAGTGCTCAAATGCAAAGCTTAGCTTTTCAAAAGAATATCCTCCTTGGAACCCAGTTTTATCATCTCTCACCAACTCCATGCCCAGAACAACACTCCTGATGATCGGACCCAAGTCATCACAGCTGTAACCAGATTAGAACTGCATGTGAGTTTGAGAGGGGGAGCAGCAAAGCTGCTTTGTTTCACAAAATATTCACATCAAGTCTACAGATGCAGATGTCAGTGACCCTCTCCTTGGGGAAGCAAAATGATCGTGGGATACAACATCCAAAGCTGCAACAGTGCTTTCCTGATAAACAAAACATTCCCATCTTCAAAACTAAAGTACATTCCAAATACTGTCTTGGTACCCCACTACACCCCAATCTTTCCCAAACAAGACCCAAACAGGAAAACATGTCACACACATACCATACCTCTGCCGTCTGGGCCCCCAAAGCATTCCTGCCCTTGCAAGATGCCAACAGCTTTCCAAGCCAAGTCCTGGCTATGACAGAGAACAGGAGCCCTAGCCAAGGCTTATCTCTACTTAAGTAGACCACATCATAATCAGATCTTGCTATCGAAAGCATGTCAAGGAAGCAAGGCTTAATAATCACCTCTCCCTGACCCAGCTGGCTTGTGGCACGGCACGGGGAAGGGCTGCCGAGCCCTGCCGATAAGAGTCAGCAGAGCCTGAAAAGGCAACCACCTCGAAGGCTGAGTTTTCTGACAGACTGAACTGTGCCAGAGACCAGGAGCTGTAGCTGCAAAGCATGAATTAACCTGTCTGGCCTCAATTCTGATAATAGCTGCACATAAGCTTAACAGTGGGCACAGGAGACTACTTATGCTTAAAATTAGGCGTGGGGCTATTTATAGGATCGTCAAGAACATTTTGTAAATTAAAGGGGTCACTGCTAGTATTGTTTCCAAGTGTGTTAGTGATGTTAAAGCCAACTCTGAATGTAGCAGAGCTTGACAGCGATGTTACTAGGCGAATTTGCAAAATATTTTCTCCCATTTGGTAGACATCTCTAAGTAAAACAACATCTCTCCATTTAATATTGTCTGCAACATATTCTCCTGAGTAAGTGTGAATTCTGTCTTACAAATGTCTTAACAAACAGACAAAACTCCTTGCCCAGCATCAATGTGGGTAGGAGGTGAACACAGCCTCTCATCTCTCCTAACGCCTTTCTACAGGCTGACAGCTCCCTAAGGCCACCTGTTGACTATTTTTGTCACTGTGACAATGTGATTGCAGAAGTTCACACAGGTAAGCCCCAGAACAGACTGCTGATCCAATGTTAACCTTGAAAGAGGTTGAAGCTCCTCAAAACCATATTTTGTCCTAGGTGGCCATAACATTTGTTTGGCTCTAATGTGACTCTCCTGTTAAGGGGACTATCTTACCCACCCTATCTTACCCACCTGCAAAAGATGTGTTGGGCTGCTGGATTCAGCAATATCTCATCTGAAATTAATTCATACATATTCTTCCATGCTCCAGCCACTCAGTGCCACAGTACCAACAGCCTTCTGGCAGATGAGCCAACTTGGGTATATGCTCTGATGGAAAAGTTTGTGCTGTATGAATGGCATTTGACACTAGGAGCCTGTTGTTCTGGCTTCCCCTTGCCTCACAGCAGGTTCTGAGCAGCAGCACACCCACGCCACAGGAGGAAAACTATGCACTGCTCTGTGCAGTGGGAAGAACAACACAAGGATGGCCAATAAAGTACTGTAACATTTTCCTGCATTGCTCTTTCCCTGGAACACCTCTCTGAGAAGCAGGAATGGAATTGTGTAATGCCTAGCACTGCCACTCCACTTTGCTGTTTGATGGGCCATGTCACCAAGCTAAGAGTGTGACGCTGACAGCATCCTGCTTTGGGCTGCCTTTGGACCTCCTTGCTGCCCTGACAGGACCACACCAGTCACCCAGCTCCATCTGACATGGAGGGGAGGAGAAGGCAGCCTGCAACCCTGTCACTGCATGCTACACCCTGTGAGTAGGAGTGCAGATAACATGGACAGGCACAACCCAGGCAGAGAGCCATGAAGGTGTGGCAGAAGCCTCATGCTCCTCTGGGCCATGGGCTGGGGACATTGCTCAGGGGGCTAATGCTGTCCATGCCACAGCATGGGAAACAACTGGAGAACTTCCTACTAGTTACTCCAGGGCAGATTTCACATCCTACAAGTGATGAAATTACAAATTTCAGGGTGGGACTGAGGAAAACTAAAAAGAGCTGCCTGGGCAAGGGCAGGAACACAACCAGCTAGCTCTGGTGCATGTTTATTCCACTCATGCAGTGTAGCCATTGTGCCTACATTTTGGCAAGAAAACTCCATCTTTAACTCTGCTCTTTGCACTGTCTCAGTCACAGTGCAAGGATAATGACACAGCTCAGTGACCACATCACACATTGCATTCACAACTTTACAGGTATGTTTGGCTTACTGGGACAGCATGCAAGCACAGAAACACCACGCCACATCTCTATGTGTGTACAGAAAGACAGGATACGTGTCTTGCAGAATCAACCAGGTTGGAAAAGACCTCAGAGATCATCAAGTCCAACCTATTACCTAATACCTCATGGCAACTAAACCATGGCTCTAAGTGCCACATATAATATTTTTTTTAACACCTCCAGGGACAGTGACTCCAGCACTTCCCTTGGGCAGCACATTCCAATGGCCAATTACTCTTTCTGTGAAGAATTTCCTCCTCGCCTCCAGCCTAAACTTCCCCTGGCACAGCTTGAGACTGTGTTCTGTTGCTGGTTACCTGGGAGAAGAGACCAACCCCCATCTGTCTATAACCTCCTTTCAGGTAGTTGTAGAGAGCAATAAGGTCTCCCCTGAGCCTCCTCTTCTCCAGGCTAAACAGCCCCAGCTCTCCCAGCCTCTCTTCATAGGGCTTGTGCTCCAGACCTCTCAGTCTTGTTGCCCTTCTCTGGACACATTGAAGTATCTCAATATCCTTCTTAAATTGAGGAGCCCTGAACTGGTCACAGTACTCAAGGTGTGGTCTAACCAGTACTGAGTACAGGGTAGAATGACTTCCCTGCTCCTGCTGGCCACACTATTTCAGATACAGGCCAGGATGCCATTGGCCTTTTTGGCCACCTGGGCACACTGCTGGCTCATGTTCAGCCTACTGTCAACCAGTACCCCCAGGTCCCTTTCTGCCTGGCTGCTCTCCAGCCACTCCAACCCCAGCCTGTAGCACTGTATGGGGTTGTTGTGGCCAAAGTGCAGAACCTGGCACTTGGACTTGTTGAATGTCATCCTGTTGGACTTCACCCATCTGTCCAGCCTGTTAAGGTCCCTCTCTCTTACACAGAGTCACACAACAACCTCACATGCATGCCTGGAGCACGGCATCCCACTCTGCTATTTCTAGCCCTAACTGATGGTTGGCTACCTTGTTTGGTCTTCTGGCCTTGATATTAAAATTTTGCCTGCACTTCAGCATTTGATCCTTTTCCCTCTATGAGAATAAAGCTCAAACTTTCTTGTGTGCATTTTGTTATCCAAAATAGTAAGATTAAAATACAGAAAAAAATGAAAAAGTTCAAGTAATATCTGTGACAGGACCACTGACAGCTGAGCAGCAGAACTGGATTTCCAGAACTCAGGATGCATGTGGGCTTAGTAAAATTTAGTCTCGTTGGTTGTCTTTCCTATTAGCAAGTTCACCACTGTTCCATAGCTGCTAAGGTATATAGACCACTGAGCTTACCTACTTTCTGACTTCATAAACATGACCTCTTTATATATATCTATATATATCTCAATGCTAGGTTTTGCATATAGTCACCTAGTGATACAGGGCTGTAAATAAAACACTGCTGACAGAGACAGCTTGTCCTGAAAATGTAAAGCACTTAAATTTGCTGAGTATCCTTATCTTCAAAAACATCCTGTTATACAGCAAAGAGATCAAAATATGCATACATGTTCACCACTCTAGTGTAGCAACTAAGCAGAGTCAGTGGCTTGCTATCTCTGTAGATAACTTTGTTTAGAGATCCCAGGAGAAGAGACTGGGCCTAGCTGTGTAATAAACTTCAACAAAGCCATTAGAAGCAGCTGGCAAAGTAAAGAGAATTAAGCTGTAATGCCCACTATTCAAAGGACCAGTGTTTTCAAGAGATTTGGTTTCATCTATCTTCAAACCTTTAACCTACCACTACATCTGTAGTTCCTGTCTTTCATAAGCTGTTATGCTCTACCTCTGCCCATGTCTTACATCCTCCACTACTGTGAGGTCTAAGGTCAGTGGAGGAAACTGAGGATGACCAGTAGGTTGCAGTGGTTCAGGAACTCCTATGAGAAGAGTGGATTTGAATTTTGGTCTAAGGAAAGCACTGAACTCTGATCTTTTCCCCAAGCTCTAACTGTTCAGCTGGGATACAAAACTGGGTAGTAACTCCAGCATTGGCCATATTTCAAAGGAATGAAAAGTAAAGGGTGCTTCCACTCATGGAGATGGTAAGGGTACAGAAAGGAGGTTCAGAGTGAATCTGAGGAACACACATGGGCACACTGAGAAGTAAGTGGCTAGGTCTGGGAGATGGACACTCTTCTCTGGCATCTTCTGTGGACTGGTGAAGGTGTGTCCCTGCCTGGCATGCTCTCTGCCATGAATCATGGATTTCAAGATTCCCCTCTTATTTTCCAAGCAGTTTAGTCATCAAGCTCAGATTTGAGTTGCACTCCCAGGATGACGATGAGAATCTGGGCACTGCAATGCCTGGCAGTGTCAATCCTGAGAGTATCAACAGGCATTGCCTCCCCTACTCACTGCTGGCCAGTGAAGCCATCACTTCCCACCCAGCTGCTTGCCCATGCTCACTCATCAGACAGATCTGTTAATAACATCTCAGCTGACTGCACACCGTGCAGTAACAGCTGGTAGCTTGGGCAGCTGGCAAAGATGCAGTCAGAGAGGATGCGAAGGAAAATTTTCAGTGTGACTCTCCATACATCTTTCAAACCTGCTGGGTGAAGAAAATTCCAGTTCAATATCAGACTTTGGGAAAAAAACTGCACTGCAGATCCTGCTTCTCTGTGTTTGGATCTACACTTGATGTTACAAATGATCAATTCAGACTGATGGTTTTGTGATCTAAACTGATTTTTATTCATCTTGTTTGCTTACTCTTCTTACTTTGGAGGAAGGGTTGTTACCAAATCATTAAAATGTATCCCATTAAGCAGCTTTCTGATCTCAGCTAAATATCACAGTTTTGGTAGCAATCTGAACTACATTAATGCAAATTGTAAGCACTGTGGATCTCAAAATGAATACAGAATATGACTTGTGTATGCTGCGAAACCACAATCAATCAAGTTGAGAGCCATCATGTATATTCTGCACATCACTCTGATCTGGGTTTGTGTTTTTCTTAATTGGTTTTAATTAATGAATTTGTAGACCAGCCACAAGCAGATGTTGGAACAGACAAAGAGCACTGTAAGTTGCTTTTGGTGTTTTGGTGCTTTATACACTTTAAGGAAATTCTTCATACAAAACATCAACCTCACCTAATTATTTTTTTGTGCTCCTACACGCAGTTTGAGCTAACAACACCTTTAAAATGGCTCTCATAAATTTTCTCTTCTCAGCCTGACATGACCTTTGTCATGGGGAACATATGTTCAGAAAGGAACCATCTGGGGAACTTATCTTCCTGTTCAAGCAAAGAAGCACTTTGGATCAGAGATGGAAGGATGCTGCTCAATAAAAAACAACCTCAATAGAAACACTGAGAGGGGAGGTTAGAAAAGTACAGATAGTTGTATTACCTGATGATCAACTTGCATATGACAGTTTTATAAGATGTATGTGCAAATCCAGCTACGGAAAAGTATCTTTTATAAGCATGTAGTATCACCTCAGGGCTTTTTTTTTGTGTATATGGTAATAGTATTTGAAAGGAAATGGATAGGCTGGTCAAAAGTATTTTTAGGAGCTGGAAAATGTCATCTTTGGCAGGGATGACTCAGTAGTACACAGAAAGGGAGTGAACTCCATCACAAACCAGGAAAACGTCCCAGCCCCAGCCCTCTCATCATGTTGGTGACAGAATTTCAACAAAGAGCTTTCAGAGGTCCCTTCAACACATCTAGATCTGCTTCCCATGCACAAGGAGAGAGGCTGGCTGCAGCACTGCATAGGCACGTGCTCACAGTATGTAAGCAAATTCATGAAATCACATGTTAAACCTGATTCAGCTGAAAGCTTTTGCACAGTCACCCTTGGCATAAGACATATGGTTTCCATTATAATGTACATAAAACATTTTATATCAATTTGACATGTTTTCAACAGGCAAGGAGAAAAAAAACCAACAGCCCCCCCTAAAAACACTGGAAGGAGAAATGTATCAGGGAGGTAACTAAGTAAACAACCCTGCAGTTCCAGGATGAAAAGCAAAATTTGTCATAAGCTAATCAACTATTTAATGTGCACATTGAATACAAAAAAAAATAATTCAGTTCAAGTGTCATCTATTGAAAAGCACAGTGAAACTCTACTTAGTATATTGATTGATTGCTTTAGCTGTATTTTTTTCAGTAATAAAGCCAAGGCAGGTCCAAGGACAATCCACTTTGTGTTATGACTGCTGTCATTTGCTGCTTTATTTCCTCAGTAGCACTCTTATCATTAAGAAGCACAAGTGACAGCGAAGAAACCTGTGCTTTTTCAGCTTATTAATCCTTGTAGTCTGTGGTCACAGTGTATTCTGCCAGCTCTAGTGAACAGTCACAGCCTGCCCAGGTTTCACAGTCTAACAGCTTCCTATTACAGAATTTCAGAAGGGAGGAACAGAGACCTATAATGAAGTGCCGCAGCACTCAAAGCAGGACAAGGCTCATAAAACTAATAAAATATGAAACAAACCCTGCAGACTTTTCATTTCCTTTAAATGTAATTTATGTAATGGTATATAAAAAGTAGGTTCCCTGGTTTATTATGTCACATTAAAGGCCATGTATTTCAAGCTCCTTGGGGAAGCAATGTCCACCTTTCAGTGGCTGGAGGCTGGAGTTGTACAAGGATGACACGTCTGACACGTCTGCTACATCGCTTGGGAAATACCTTGCATCAGTCTCAACCAGCAAAGCTTCTCAGCTGTGTAAAACTCTTGTTTCTGGGCATGCCAAGAAACAGGTCAGCTATAAAAGCTCTCAGCGGTTTGGTGTCTGGCTCCTGCCTAAAGATCGGGGTGGGTGTTTCACACTACAAATACGTCAGGTTCCATACAAAAGCTTCCCAAGGAAAGCTCTTTTCTGGTGGTTGATTTACTAGGGAAAGAAAGGATCCACCTGGGATTTGCAGGGCCAGATTAAGCTTTGAACTGGGATTAAGCTTTGAGGCTGCACAACATCTCCCTATTAGGAACATTCACTGCATCCATCCTCTCAGCTTATCATGCCCCTCCCCAGCTCCTCTATAGATCCACCCAAATTTGGATAGCTGCCTGTCTTCATTATCCCCTGCTACATGCAGTCATCCAAACAGGACTGAATTTCCCACAGCTCCCCCCTCCATCAGGACAATCTACTCAGCCCTGCATCCAGAGTCTTGGTCAAAGTTGGTCAACCTACTCTTCCAGCTGCTGGGTTTTATTTAACGTTTTCAATTTTTGCTTTACTTATTGGAACAAGTATTGGACACGTATTTTCCCCCTTCTCCAAGGCTCTTCTTGATTTCAGAATAGTATCTTCCAAGCTGAGAACTAAAACAGAGTGAAGGTATCTAAAACACAGCTTCACCAGGATTTAGATATCTAGGCAGATAAAAGCAAGTAAAATGCAACTGCTTTGAATAGGCTTAGTATTCAAAATGGAACCACTACCTGCTAAGACATTAGATATCAAGGCAGTAACCACAATGAAAGCACAATGAGATTTGCATGACTAAGATAATGATATTCCTTTAGCTTCCCATGCCTATATATAAATATATGAAAACATAAGGAAAATATTGACATATCCACTTGTGATCCACTAAACAGTCACACCACTCAATACTGCTGCAAAAGTGTTGAAAGTAATTACTTGGAAGGCAACACAAACTTTTAGGTAGTAATCTGGTCACCAAAAAAAAACAAAGTTCAAGGAACTACTAATGATTTAAAGTAAAATCATAAATGGACAGGAAATAGAAAATCAGAATTCTCTACTTTCTGTTTGAAACAATGCTTTAACTTTGCAAACCAATAAATTCGTTCCTTTTATTTTTAAAGGGGGTAAAAACCATAACAAAAACATCTCCCCAAATATTCTAAATATTTTAGGTTGAACATTGCCTTTGTTCACTCTGAAACAAAGGTTTTTCTTTAGTGTTTTGATTTGGCAGCAAACCTCCAAACCAGTTATTTGCATAGCTCCACTTTGAAGGTGGCGAGATGTCAGACAAAACAAAAATAGCCCCTGCAAAGGAAAAAAATAGAAGAGGAAGCAATCTATCAATTCTCGAGTAAACATTGCTTAGAAGGCAGTTTAAATCCCAGGATTCTCATTAAAAAGGCATTAATAACCTGGAGGAATTCCAAAAAAGGTCAACAATAATGATAACAGGATTACAGGTCACTGTTTCTGGAAGGAGATTAAGGGAATGCAATTTGTGTATTCCAGGATGAAAATGAATACTGGCAACACTGTTTATCATGGGGAGGAAGAATACAGCTGGAATACTGCAAAAAACCCCATGTACCAGCAACACAGGATTCTGGCTGTGATGTGTGTTATTTAAGGAAAAATTACTTGAAATAAAAACTGATGGTTGGTGGGAGCTGTGCATAGCTGAAGTAGGTTCAGAATACTTTAGCTGGGCAATCAGAAAGGTATTTTAAACGCTGGCATAAATAATACAGATTGTCATTTAAAAGCAGAGCACACACACACACACAAAAAAATATCCTAAGGGAACATTCATAATGGGCTCTTTTGTATGCACAGTGTTCCTGTGGAGGTGAAGCAGGCTGAAAAACCACAGAAAAAAGCCAGAAGGGGCATCAAATTTGTTGTGGTAAATACAGAAATTGCAACGCGTGTTCCAGCTTGACCTCACACACATTTTAAAACAAATACTTAGAAGTGTGCAGTGTGACTAGCATTGATTTGTCTTTTGGTTTTTTTATGGCTCATATTCCACTTTGGATTAGCAGAGGAGAGGGAAAAAACCCCTGCTTGAATATAGCAATATATATATATTAATCTAAATAATCTATAAATATCACTGCTATAGGCATCTTCCCTACCTGCCTCAGCCCTGACCTCTAAACTGCAGTGTTCTTCTTACACCAGGCACACAGCCATCTTTTTCAGATGCAGAAGCACATCCCCACAATCCCCAGGAGACCTGCATCTCTATCAAAAGGCATTTGGAACTAAAAGATGAACTGGCTGGCACAGATCTCACCCTGTTCAGCAGCCCAGGCACTCCCTGCAGAAGTGCCATGTCCACATCCTCTACTCACTCCATTTTGCAGTTTGAGCTGTGGCTCTTCTGGACAAGCACTAAGTTTGAGGCTGCAGGCATCCTCAGGTGAGAATCTCCCTTTAATGGTAGCTGTCCCACTTTCTGTACATCTGGAGCAGTACTGGGACAATTAACTGACCACAGAGAGAGAATGGAGTTACTGTGAGCCTGCTGGGAAGTCAGCTTCAAATCTCCAATAAAACAGTTACTAAATTAAATGAAGTGGAACAGCTTCCCTGGGAGCAGACTCCTTGCATCCCTTCAGCCTGCCCAGTAGCCTTGTATTAGAGAACTCTTCTGCTTTGTCCTCAAGTCCATCCTAAAAAAGAGGTACAAACAGATCTAAATATAAGTTTCTTTTCTCTTTACTGAGCTATTTAAGGGGGAATCTCCTTTTATTAGGTTTTTCTTTGTGAGGAAGGAGACAAGTACCTAACAAACTGCAGAAAATGTGTGCCTAAGACCCTGAATTGCAGGTGGACTGTGCCATCAGCACACAGATGGGCAGGACATTATCTAGGGCAGGTAGGATTCAGGCTTTCACCTTTTGCTTGCCAATTCCTCCTTTGGAGCTTGCAAAATGAGATATAGAATCTCCCTGTGCAATGCTAGGCACCTTGGGCAGGAGGTTTCAGAAATAGGACAGAAGGTGCCTAAGCTTATCAGTGATCAACCGAAGAGGTAAAGGTATCTAGTCAGATCTGCTTGGAGATCCGTGCATGATCTTCAAACACAAACTTTCCTCCACAACCGAGTATGTAAGACTATCCTTTCTGTAAAAATCAATCAATATATAACTGCAAAAAGAGGCAGAGACTTTACTTGGCTTCAATAAGGGCTAACAGCAGAATTGTCAGAGATCTGATGAGGAACACAGGAGACAGCAGTGGGATTTATCTGACTCAACACGGATGACTCTAACAGAGACACCTACATCTGAGCCAACCTTGGTCCCACTTTCAGTCCATAGAGCCTTTAGTCAGTGTAACCAGGGACTTCAAGGTTCTCTTTTATCCAAACATAAATGCTGATATACTTGTTTAGAAAGGGTGCACACTAGATTCACCAATTTTGTTATGTCTCTTGTAACACAAAACAGGACATTAGTGCACTTGTGTGGGCAGATGCAATTACAACTACATTAGAGATAGGGAATTGAGGTTAAATGACAGAGCATCTCTGCTTTATCCAGCTTGGCTCAAGATCATGATTTCACATCTTGCTCATCTCCAGAACAGCTCCTTCAACCCCCAGAAGAAGGTAAATAGGAGACTCACCTGTTAAAGCTTTTCCACCTCCTTTGAGCAATGGGGCCAGTCACTAAACCAGAAAGTCAGTCCCCACTGACAGCCCACAGCTCCTGAAGATTGTCTAAGGAGACCTGTAGACTGAGATTTCATCTGTTCTACATCACAAATCTTGTGGGATTTATGCCAAACAGAGTAGGTCCCAATAGATTTACAGGCTGTGCTGGGTCTATTGGCCCACAAGGGTGCTCTTGGAGGGCAAGATGTTTAGGTTCATCTCCCCACAAAGCGCACCCTGGTCCTCTGGTACCCATGGCGACCGAGGCCTTAGTAATTCCCTGTGCTGGCAGGTCAAATAAGCAAATCTGCACAGCACCATAGCAACAGACATGAAATTAAAGCGTATCCCATCAGTAAAATATGCAGGAGGGCTCAGTGCATACAGAATTATTGTCTGGAAACACCATGCTTTAAAAAAAATCAGAAATAGCTAGTTTGTGTGGGCCCAAAATTAACAGTAAAGAGAAGGAAGAAAAGCAACAGTAAATGAGAGGCAGGAATAGGGTCAAAGACTGCCACAACTGTACTTGTTAGACTCTGCGTTTGCTGTCTCTGTTGTTGTCCAAAATAAATATAAAAAGGGGAGAAGAATGAGGTTAAAACCACATAGGAAAGAAATGTTGCATCCCATCTGATCTGAACATCAGAATGGTTATGTTGCCGGCTATCAGGTGTGGGACAGAAGTGAAGCATTTGAACCATGTGCTTATGTCTCAGGAAGATGGTGCACATTCAACTGCTTCCTCTCCTTCTATTGCTGAGGTGATGTTTAAAAAACAAAACAGATGGAAAACCTTCCAGAAGTACACAAAATTGATCACTGTGTTGATCATTGCTCTTCAACAAATACTGAACTACTTAAAAATTCTAATACTCGAGTTAAAGCCATCCTCATCAGGTTTAAATTACTCAGGGAACTTTAGCTTCTGCTTCTCCTCTTTTCACTTGCAAGCTCCTCTGCACCCCCTAGAGAATTTATGCTTTATATTTATCAGTAAACGTTGGTACATGAAGAAAATGCTTATTATAAAATCGAATACTTTAAGGAGGTACAAAAGACACAATCTGTGTGTAGAACTCTAGAGTAATAGGCAATAAGCTCCCATCTTCACTGCACAAATAAGGTTATGATTGACTGCAGCATGGTGCACTCTGATTAAATCCTGTGCTTGTAACCAAGTTAAATGTTCTTTGATATACCCTTGCTCTTAATTACCTCTCCTCCAGGAAAGGCGCAGTCTTGGAATGTGGGTTATAAAGTACTGCTAAATAAACCATTGCAGAAGGAGAGACACATTATACTGAGGCTGCCAGTCTTATCACTTTCACCTTTGTGTGGTCCTGCTTTGCAAATGAAGCACACCAATCTATTTTAGAGATCAATATTTACAAGGTTTCGGGGACAGACCCTGACTGTGGCTCACCTAGGTCTTCTTTCTAGCAGTGGTGCTGAGCATCTTGATGTTTTCTCTTAACTCTTAATAGTGAAACCTGAGCAGTTCCATGGGCCCTAAACCACAGCTCCAGTAGGAATCCCAGGTCATTTTTGTAAACTGCCCCAAGCATGCCCTAATGACACCTGAAGCAAGAAAGTAAAGACTAGAACTTTTACCAGATATGCTGGACACAGTTCATCAGGTGTCCTTCTTGAGTTATGATGCTCACAGACATTTAAATGACAGTACATCTTTTTATGACTTGATACATGCAACACTTTAGACAGTTATTGGCACAGCTCTTGCCCAAGATTTTTTTTATCCACGATTTTGCTAAATTTATCAGTACTTTGCACCTTGCAGATGCAGACTTTGAATCCTTGCACTAAATATTCATATGGAAGTCAAAAAACAAGATGAGAAAGACTGTCAAAGAACGCAAAGTAGTTCCCACTGCTCTTAACAAGATGCAAATGTGAGCTGCAGGAATTGAGGATGGATCTTTGCAGGAGGAGTACACCAAGAATTGTGAATACTTAGAAGTGTTTATGCTCCAGTTTATTCAACTACTAAAACTAGGATTCAGCACAGCATCTTGATATAGATCTAGGATTAGTGTTAATTAAGCTTTTTGTGCCTTTTAGGAAGGCCATTTTCTACAACATATTTTCTGTTCTTTTAATATTACATGAATGAATCATGCCCCAAAGAGGCAACATTTTCTAAAGTCCTGAAATGAAAAGGCTCACAATGCTCCTGGACTGGATACTTTGCATCTTCCTTAATGTGCCTGTCCTCCCCATCCTTTCCTGGGAATACAGTCACTGATTTTAAGCCAAATTCTCCTATAACACTGCTGTGATTTGGATTTAATGCAGAATAAAACCCATTATCATCAATCCCAAATGAATAACACCTTCATGATTATAAATGTTTCAGAGGTTTAGCAAGATGCAGTGGTAAAACATTCCAGGATTAAGTATGACTTGCTGTGCAAACAACATGAATTATAAATGATACCCAAATCTAGTTTCTTAATACTTCAAGAGATAGAGATGACTTAGATCCACATAACAAGGCCTTAGGTTGTTTGAGAATAAAAAGCAATGTCATAGTTCATATTTTTGAAGTACAGAAAAGAAAGATGAAGTGATCTTGCTAGAGTGGGAACAGCCTAGAAAAAAAGAGTTCCAGGGTTCATTCTCGGTGCAATCCCACTCTGACATTTCCTGAATGATCTAAGTATTAGTGTGAGTGTTATTTGAGATTCAGCATGTTCCAAGAAAGCCCTGGAAATAGATACCTTTTCAACAAAATGACAGGCATTTTGAAGGTGCACACTGATTGATTTTCTTGCCTAAAAAAAATGTAGTGCAGGACAGAGTCTGTAAAAGATAGTCGCAGGCTGCATTTTTTTGTCTCTCGTGTCTGGCTCCTGATACATAGTCATTATCAGTAGACAAAGAAAAAGTAGAGATTATCTCTGTAAATCAACAATGACTTTTGGTAGAGAGATATTACACACAAGTCTTATTGTGCTGTAGTTTGAGGTAGCCAGCTGCATGCAGAACTAGATTATGTACAACAAGAGAACATTGCTGTTAACTCCTCTCCCACATCCCACTTCCCTTCTACTGCTTCCCTGTTACTCCCTGTGTGTTTGGCTACACGATGATGACTCCTCTTTGCACAAGGGCTATATCTTCCCGACTGAGTCACCAGAAATTCATGCACAAGTAGGTCATGGGGAAGAGACTGGATCCACCTGAAGCCAAGAAAGAGCAATGAGAGAATTACATTAAACCCTGTGGCCAATGTTGAGGAAAAGGAACCCCAGTTGTCTCTTGGCATGCTCTCTGTTTCAGGAATGTCCCCAGCCCATGTCAGCTCTCATACTGAGTATGATGTAGCTTTTGACAATTTTCCACTAAAAAGTGTGAGGTATTTGCCAGGAGGAACTTAGAAGTACTCTGTAAACCAGACCTGTTTCCTGTTGTGAGAGTTTTGATGGACTTCAAGAGCAATATGCTTAAAGACTAGAAAGAATTTTTCCAACCTTAAACAGATCAATCAGTGAGAGGTACTGACAGTTATGGAATGGTCCACTTAGAAGGTATCTAAATACCTAAACTAAGTCTGTCCAAAGACTTGAAATAATAACATCAGCTGAAAGGTCTTATGACCCTTACTGCAAAAAGGCAGGTGACATTACAGTGTAATGGTTGAAAACAATGAAGCAATTTATTGAAATGCGTGTATAACTCTTTCCCATGTGTACAGAAACCTGCAGCAGAGAAAAGACTTTCAAAATTCTTCATCCCCAAGCTACTTCCATATTCATATCCAAAATGATCCTGGTAGCCATGGCTGCAGATTTGACTGTGATGTACCATATTCACTGCATTCTGTCTGCATTAGATGCCTTGCTTTTAATGGAACAGAAAACAAGCCTTGAAAAAAATGTTATCTATCATCCATTATGCAGAGACTGGAAACACTCAAGTAACACGGTGATGTGAAATGAGCAGAAGAACTTCCAGGGTAGTAATAAGTCAGATTTAATCAGCCCTCTCAATGACTAAGCAAGACAGTGAAGCTTTTTTTTTGCAATAGATTCTCTGCTGTTTCTGGATTAAACACAGCACTGGTAAATCCGAGCTGGCTCTTCATGAAAGTATCTAAATTGCTTCCAGAGGTAAAATGACTCTGGAAATGGGATAGCCAGGAGGTACCAGAGCATATAAACCATGTCAGCTCTGCAGCTGTCTCTGTGCAGGGTCAACTGCTATTAAACAATAGCACAAGAATCACAAAAATATTTTATACTGCTTCTTAAAATCACAGCAGCAAATGACACACCAGCACATTTAGTCTTGATATGTGACAAGCAAGCACTAATCTAGTTGGTGATCTGAAGGGGCTCATTAGCCTGAGGCAACTGGAGATGTCCTCTTAAATCAGCCAGTGTGGTATGGATCTACACCTGCCTAGCTGCCACAGATAAGATGTCCATTATCTTACCTTTGTTTGTCATGTTGTATCCCCAGAACTATCATAGTCTGGATGGGTAAACTTTAGGCAAGACCCAACAATAAATCTAACATCAGAAAACTAATTCTTTTTGCTTTGATAATAACAGTCATTTATCTTTGGCCAGTTAAATATGTGTGCAATTACCATGAAACAGGATAAAATCCATTTCAGTTGTTATTTGACACCACCATTGAACCTCATAAAAGAAAGTGAAGACATCAACTAATCATATTTCCATGAAAAAGCCAATACTGAGAGTGTTACCAAATCCTGCAGCTGCACCCACAGAAAGAACTCAACTATTTTTTTGCATTCATTATCAGCATTAGTGATATCGCAGGCAGCACAACACAATGTACATAGACACCTATAGATGTACTAGTTAGTTAATTAGACTAGCTAACCAATTAATTAGAAAGTGTAATTACAGATATTGAAGGAACCATACCCTACTCACCAGGCTTTACAAGGCTTGACTTTGTTTCCTTCTTGTATCGAGCCAGCTGTGGATTCCCTTCACTCATTGTCCCTGGACTGAATTTCTTCCTGGAGAAGTCTCCATCGCTACCAGTGGAAAAGCTGATTGGGCTATTTCCAGCATCAGGAGTCTTAACTGGAGATACTGACTGGCTACTAGGGCAGCCAGTGTCGTCTAAAGACAAACAAAGAAAACATCACCATTTCTAACTAATAAGTACATGAACACTAGCAGAATTAAAACAAACAAAGAAACAAAAAACAAAAAACAAAAGGAAAGGAAAGAGTCTGAATCACAACCACTTTCAGTCAGCTCTGAAACAGGTGAGAAGCTATTATTACCTCCCACTTTGTGAAGATGTCTCGAACATCTTATGGCAGACTAAAAGGGCAAAATACAAAATCAGGGGCTACATCATGAAAATTCAGATCCAAGATCAATTCTTTTGACTTAGCTAGATTAGGGAATATTATGGCAAGAAGAAGTGCATAAAAGACAAAAGAATGGCTTGTGTAGCACACATGGAATGAAAAGCAAGGATGAGCCACATGCTTTAAGGTATATTCCTCTCTGAACAACAGGAGAATAACCTACAGCCCATGTGCACAAAGTCATAATTTTTGTTTTTGGCATCCATAAAGGTTTATCAGAATTCTGTTTTTAAAGTGCCCATGATCACAGAGCTCTTCCATTCTTGACAAGTGGCTGGGAGGTGCCTGGTTCTAAAGAGGGGGCATGATACACAGACTGATTTTGTTTAAAGCTGAATTCCTCTGAGGGTACACCAGCACTTTATAGCATCATCAGTCACCTCAGGAACAGACCCACTCTCTTCACCTCCAGGAATACAAACACTCCATCTCTTAATAATTAAATGCAAAGCAAGGAGTCTGAGTTCAGATGAAATTCACATATCAAACACGCCCCTCATCTAATCATTTTCTTGGGTAATCACAGGTCTCCAAAAAGTAATGGTGGTTTTGGAGATACAAACCAAAATCAAATAGCTTCTCTGACACTGGGAAGCCTTGAATATTTACTCTCCTGGAGAAATGCAGCTGTTTTTCCTTTCCCAGGATAAAATGAAAGCTTAAAAGCTTAATTATGTGACTGCACTCTGCTCCCAGTGCATTATCTTTACCTAACATGAAACTCAAAGATGTATCTGCAACTGAGCCAAACAATTTGCATGATCTTATTGCAACAACCACTTCAGCACCATTCATAATGTAGGTCAAGACTGATCTTACAATGAGCTCTGCATGGACAAATGGTTTAAAAAATCAGTATATGACTGTGCATTTATGAGGCAAAAGGGGCACCCATATCTAATTCCCTCCCTGCCTACCTCCCCTCTGCAGGAAAGTGCAGTTTTTGCTATTGTACAGTAGAACAACCTCATCCTTTCATGTGAACCAGTTTTCCTTCATGCCTGGCCAGTTACCCAACCCTCACCTATTTGTTCCAGTATTCTGTTTCTCATGTCTACATGTCCTGACTTCAACGAGGAGCAAGTGTTGACCATCCATGCTATGCGTATTAGCCTGTAACAACACTCGGCAGCCTCAGGTGTTGCTACCCAGGCCTCTGCAGACTGCCAGCCATGATGCCAAGCCACAGGGGCAGCCCAGTCTACTGCCAGAGTTATCTCCCAAGGCATAAAGGGCAGCAATGGTGCAAAGCAGCTAATACACCTTAATGATATCTGGTTCCTTCAAATCACCTCAGTTAATCACCTTCTTTTGCCATCTTGCTGGTGCCTTCTGCAACTCTGTCCCTAGAAGAATAACAGGAAAGAGAAGACTTCTAACAAGGTTTTCAGCCTGTTCCCACATTCAGCCTGGCTAATGCAAGACTGTTGCCCACATGATTTTAGTGTAGTTCTTACCCTTTCTGTTCTCACCAACATCATAATAAACTCAACACAATGAAGAGAAAAAGTGGCAGTCTCCTCCCAGGTTAGTGCCCATTTCCTCTTCTCCAGGGTTTGGTCTCTTATGCATGCTTAATCCTACTTTCAGGGCAGCTTCTGAATTGCATTTAAGCAGCTCCTTTAGCTGTGTTCAAAGTCTCCTCTCTTTAGAAGCACACATTTATAAACAAATACATTCAGAAAAAAAAAGAAAGGAAAAGTGAAGGTTCCTGCAGTTTCTTTTTAATTGTGACCTTTCCACTTACTTAGATATGTCTCTACATGGCAGTGTTTTCAAAACTGTGATTTAAAAAAAAAAGGCAATAAACTATTTATTTAATCTCTTTACCAACAAGATCATTGCAATACCTGCAGAGGTTCTGCAGACTGCACAGATGTCTTTTATTTGGGAAATTTTATGTACATCTATCTCCCAAAGCTATAGAGGTGCTACCTGGAAGAACCCCAGGAGCTGGTAAAAACCTTTAAACGATAAACAAAGTTACAGTTGCAAGAATTAGGGCACCAAAACACATTCAAGAGTCTCAATGTCCTTCTTAAATTGTGGGGTCCAGAACTGGACACAGTATTCAAGGTGTGGCCTAACCAGTGCTGAGTACAGGGGCACAATGACTTCCCTGCTCCTGCTGGCCACACTATTCTTGATGCAGGCCAGGATGCCATTGGCCTTCTTGGCTACCTGGGCACACTGCTGGCTCATGTTCAGCCAGCTGTCAATCAGTACCCCTAGGTCCCTTTCTGTTTGGCTGCTCTCCAGCCACTCCAACCCCAGCCTGTAGCACTGTGTGGGGTTGTTGTGGCCAAAGTGAAGCACCTGGCACTTGGACTTGTTGAATGTCATCATTGCAACAGGGAGCTTATTAAAGGAATAAATGAACCTGGCACAGAGAACAATAGCTCTTCTCTATTCATACCCCTTGTGCCCTTTAGACCCACCAATAACCAGGTGAGCATCCCCACAGCAGCTGGACTAAATGAATGATTTTATTGTACTCCTCTCCTTTGATTGTTATTTTTTATCTAATGTATGACTTCTACTCTTTCTATCTTGTATGTGGCAGGAATGTGAACAAAATTATGAAGTTTCTAAAGTTTGAGAGAAGCTTTAGAAAGCTTCTCTCAAGTTGCAGAGAAATATTTTTTTCTATATCAGCTTTTTGAAGTGCCTTTTGAAGATCTAACTGTTTACTATCACAGAAGGGAACAGCTGCATACAAGATAACAGTGCTTGGCACCAAAGGCAAGCAAAGCTCTGCAGTACAGCTGGGACAAGGAAAAGTCCTGGTGAACACTGATGTGTCATCCAGCTACTTAGTGCAAGCCAAATTGTATGCACTTGCTTTTGTTATTCCCTGCTACTACAGCTTTAAAAGGCTATTTAATTGCATTTAATATTGTAAGTGAACTCCCCACAGAAGTGTAACAGACTTCCCCCCTGACCCTGACCACACATCAAGCTGATGGCCCTTCTCTCCTACAGGGAGCCTGGCCACCCACCCCACTCACTGCTGTAGTGAACACCTCTGCTTCTCATCCACAAGAGGAAGGATGCAACCTCAGCAGTGTGGCTTCAGCATTTCCTACAGACCTCTAGGGTTCTCCAAAACCCTGCTGACAACTCTGGCAGAAGACCTCCACTCACCCAGAAATGAGCCAAGGTAAGGAATCTATCATGGGGGAATAGGAACAGACAAGCTCACAACGTTACTCACTTCACAATGTGACTCACTTTCTGCTTAAGACATGAGGTGAATTAGTTTTCAGCAAGGTTAGTTAAGGATTCAGTCCTATAACTCAGCAAGAGCTTTGCCCCAGTGAGGATATCGGGTCCAGGAGTACAGATAGACCTGATTTACCTTCTTAGGCACATGAGGAAAACTGGAAAATACTAAGTGAAAGTCCATACTTCTGATCCTGGCTGCATTATTCATTTGCATGGGAGGGAAAACTGCAGAAATTCATAACACACGACTTTCATTGCTTTCTTAGCAATATTCATGGTGTGTTTGTCACAGCAGCCTTCTAAGAGCATTCTGGGAGTAGACTTTCCCTTTGAACATCAGCTGGATTTCATCACTGAAACTCTATATCCAACCCCTTTCCCAGATCAGACATGTCTGCCAAGTTTCAAAGCCAAGCATGGGACAGTCTCTCCTCAAACAAACAATCAGGGAAGTTGCTCAGAGCGCTCTGACATTTGCATGCTCTGACGAACTTTCAAATAGTAAAGCTGAAGTATAAACAACAGTGTTAAAGATAACAATACTCTTAACAACTGACAAAAATATTATTCTCATAGGCTTTAAGGCCATACATTGGGCCATGATGATTATCTCTGATTTTCTGGGAAGTTTCATTGGAAAATGCCTCAGAACCTTGTTTAGAGAAGTACTGCCTTTTCCTAAAGGCTTTAGGAAACACTGCATGTTCAATCTCCTTACATAATGTATCCAAATAATTAATGATGCTCTGGCTCAAGAACCACTGACTCATTTCTACTTTCACTGCTAGCTGACAGATCTTGTTACTCACTGAGTCTGAACTGTCCACTCCCTACCTGATTCCACTGTTCCACTTTCATCTTCTCTTATGGTTGCCTTGAGCAATGTTAAGGCTGCACATATTCTGCACTTCCACTAAGAAATGTGGATTCCAGAATTAAACATGGGCATCTGATGAACTTTCAAGGTGCAGTATACAAGGCAAAAATAAGTTTCCTGACTCTTATGGGACAGCTCCCTTTCCATTCATCCCAGGAACCGTTAGTCTGTGTAGCCATGGCTCTGCTGGGATGGTGCACTGTGGGCTGGCTATTGACCATGGGGATATCACCAAGGGCATTTCAGCATTTTTCAGGATATTCTGCCACTCTGCTTGTCTGCTCCACATTTTTTAACCCACTCCATGCTGCTTTGGTCTTCTTCTCAAGACATCTTGTAGTGCGCAGAGCTGCTTTATGCACCAATGAAGGTTGCTGATGTGCCAAAGGGAATATATCACCTAGCTTTCACCTGTAAGGCTCTTTCTGCATTAAATGGAGAGAAGGACACTTCTCTGGAGGGTGAGTCTGAATGACAGCCTAATTCAAGCTCAGCCATCCCCCTACTCTGAGTCTCTCTTTGGGGGATCTCACTTCTCTCCACTGATTAGCACAACCACCAGTTTGACTTGGGCAGCTGAACCACTGAGGTGTAAGGCCTCATGACCCAGTCAGGTATCATTGCTACCAGGAGATTCATATCTGGAACATTCTGGAGAAACTGGGCAACAAAGTAAAAGCAGTAGGGTTAAACATAACAGTGCAAAATGAGTAGTGCATACAGAAAGACAGAGATGGAGTATATTCATGTCCACACCCTCAGGCTCTCAACAGATAGGAGTCTGAATCCTACCTCACCACAACACTGAACAGCTGTCTGAGAGCACCTTCACCTGCCCAGCAACAAGTCACACAAGCAGCATGAATATTGTCCTCAGCTCCTACTTGTACTAAAACATTCCATTTTTACTGCTGCCATTCCAACAAGAGATTGGATGTACTGCAGAGGATTAGCCATTTGTCACTAACAATTTGGAACCTGAAAACCTTCAAAAATCACACAGGTTGTTGAGAAAAAATATTTAAGACATTCACTAAAAGTAGAATCTTAAAAATGTTACTAGTTTTCATCCTTCTGATCAATTCTAATCTCATTTTACAGCTATTTTTAAGACCTGCTGGGGTTGGTATTTAATAAAATGAATCAGAATGTCATGTGCTTGTGAGGCAATTGTTTTACTAGAAGTCAAGCACATTAAAGCAGAGCAGAAGAGCAACCAAAATTGTGGCTCTGTCAGGAAAAGAGAGGAGGTCAACTTATATGAAATCCTGCTAAGCAAATTCATTCTACTTTCAATCTCTTAGTCTCTACAGACAGAACTTGAATTAACTGTGCTCCATTTTGCCTGTGAACTAAGGCAGCAGCAGCTCCATCACTCCCTGAGGTCACCTAGAGAGTCTGTGCAACTGCTTGTCCTTGAAGGTTTTCTAGATTCACACAAAGCCATGGTTGATGTGATGTAGTGCTGGTAACAGCCCTGCCTCAAAGAAGAGGTTGAATTAAATGATCTCCATTGCATTCAATTTGGCAGAAGGTCCTCCACACTCACTCACAGCATGGCATGAATGGTGACAGGATCAGATTGTGTAAAACATGGGAGACAGAGGTGAAAGAAGATGGACTGACCCACTCCTTGAGCTTGGACATCTTTTGTCTTGCAGTTATTTCCCATAAACATGTTGTTACAGGATTGAACAATAGCAAAGTTACACCAAAGCAGGAAATTTTAACTGCCTTTGGCAGCAAATGATGCCTCTACTAATCTTCCTCCTATTTGAACATCTCACTAATAAGCAGCACTAATGTGAGTTCTGGGAAACGGTCTGTAAAAAAGGACTATATAATTGTGGCTTACTGGCTTCGTCATGACATTTATAGTACCACTAATGGTATCAGTACTACAGAGCAAATACATCAAGGCTTACTAGTAAAAAAATCGATAAAAATAGTACTGTTACTAGGGGAGTGCTGTAGTCAGGAATAGAACAGCTCCCAGAGTTTTCATATTGCAGATTACATTTGGAAAAGGAGAGTGAGATGATAAAGGACTGAAACATCTATTTGAAAACTGTAAAGAAAAGATTTAGCTAAAGGTGAGGACAGGAAAAACTGAAAATCATAGAATCGTAGAATTGTTAGGGTTGGAAGGGATCTCAAGGATCACCTAATTCCAACCCCCCTGCCATGAGCAGTCTGGTGTGACTAGACCAGGTTGCTCAGAGCCACATCCAGCCTAGCCTTAAAAATCTCCAGGAATGAGGCTTCTACCACCTCCCTGGGCAACCTGTTCCTCATTTGTCTATGAGACAAAGAAAAGCCTTGGCTGTTTGGTAAGATTTTTAAAGCACTTTAGAATAGGAATAGAATAGAATAGAATAGAATAGAATAGAATAGAATAGAATAGAATAGAATAGAATAGAATAGAATAGAATAGAATAGAATAGAATAGAATAGAGTAGATCAGGTTGGAAAAGACCTCAAAGATCAAGTCCAACCTATCATCCAACACTATCTAACCAACTAAACCATGGCACCAAGCATCCCATCCAGTCTCCTCCTAAACACCTCCAGTGATGGTGACTCCACCACCTCCTTGGGCAGCACATTCCAATGGCCAATCACTCTTTCTGTGAAGAAATTCTTCCTAACATCCAGCCTAAACCTCCCCTGGCACAGTTTGAGACTGTGTCCTCTTGGTCTGGTGCTGGCTGCCTGGGAGAAGAGACCAACCCCCACCTGTCTACAACCTCCCTTCGGGTAGTTGTAGAGAGCAATAAGGTCTCCCCTGAGCCTCCTCTTCTCCAGGCTAAGCAACCCCAGCTCCCTCAGCCTCTCCTCATAGGGCTTGTGCTCCACTTTAGTAGACCTCAGTATCCTTTTCTGAGGACAAGAGATGAAGCAAAACCACTGCTGCTGCCTCTGGTGAGAGAGCCTTCACTGCATCCCATATAGGAAATACTATCCATTAAACATTAACATAATGTGAGATAGAGATGTATGTATAGATGGGTTTCAGAGTGTGTTTCTTCATGTGTTTAGTTCCATTATGCAGCAAACAAAGAAATTACAAATATTCTATCTGATTCTAAAGGTACCACTTGTGGAAGTAAAAACTTTCAACACACCACATAGAAATTTGTGCTTGTTCCTCCAATCACACAACATATTGCACCCCTTTGCTCTCACATAGCTCTGCCTCCATGGCTAACAGCATATGACTGCGACCCTCACAGTTTCAACATGACCTCATAAAGCTTCACAGTTTACCTTCTAATGGAAGGAAAACAGATAGATTCTATCCATTGTTGTTCTATGCATTTTCTTTCCTTTTTTTTTCCTAATGTTCTCCAAGCCCAGACTTAGCATCACCACAGAACCCACTCCTTGTATTTGGAGATACACATCAAAACACTGGTTCAAAATTTCAAGGACTGAGATTAAACCTACAAATGTGGATTTAAAACATATTATTTTCAAACATCAAGATTCTATTTTAATAAAACAGTAAAAAAAACCAAACCCAAAACCCAAAGACTTCAGATTGAAGTTGTGATGTTCTTCAATATGTGTGATAACATTCAACTCAACAGAAAACTGCATGAACAGCTTAGAGTTCCGTGTGTAGTACACATCAAACTGCCACAAACAGGGTAGAAGAAAGGGTGAAGTACTGACTGTTCTCAGGACACCATCCAAAATGTGCCAGAGAGAACAGGAACTCTTCCATCGACCTCAGGAGGCTCTGGGTCAGGCTTTAAAGGTTCATAGTGCTGACAGATACATACAAAATGTGACAACAAGCATTATAAAGTTCAAATATTTTGGCTTCCAGATGTTGTGTGCCATAGGAACAAAAAGATAGTTACTTAGTAAGAGGGAATAATTAGTCAAGCTGAAAGGGATGCAGGCAAAGGCCAAAACCTGAGGAACAGCCAAGCTTTGCTTTGCAGTACCTAGGCACTTTTCTCATTTCCATGTTTGGAACAGATCTGTGCACTGCAGGAACAGAACTGGTGGTTAACAATATGAAGCAATAATAAATTATTGCACATAAGCTGGCCCAGCAGGAAATTCTCCAGGGAAGCAGCAGTGAGAAAAGGAAGCATGTCCCCAGTGTCATCCTTCTGCAAAGGCCACACAGGCATTTTTGAAAGCAGATTTTGTGTCAGTGTTTTTGTAAGTTAATATCACTGTGATTACTGAACTGCCTTACAGGGTGCTGCAAACAAATGTGCTGAAGAAGACCTCCACTTCAGAAATCTGAAAAAATGACTAAAAGATTGTGGAAATGCATAGAAAAAAGGACTGCAGGACAGGTTGCCTGGGGAGGTGGCTGGGGTCCCATCCCTGAAGATGTTCAAGTGAGGCTTGACAGGGTTCTGGGCAACCTGATGTAGTTGACGATGCTCCTGCTTACTGCAGAGGGGGTTAGACTAGATGACCTTTGGAAGTCCCTTCCAACCCAGACCATGCTATGATTCCATATCACCTGATTAGGAACTTTTAATACCTCTTTGGTTCAGTAATTCAGACAAAATGAAACAAACAAACCCACAAACCAAACAACAACAACACCAAAACCACAACAACTCATTGACAAATAAAATAATAAGGAACTATTTAAACAAAGTATTTTGTCCTACAACAAGCAAAAAGAACAGGAGAGTTCACAGTTAATAATAATAATAATAATAATAATAATAATAATAATAATAATAATAATAATAATCATCATCATCATCATCATCATCATCACCATACATACAGATATGCACACATCTATACACACACACACACAAATAACAGAGGCAATTATTTTCTGTAGTTTATATTAACCCTCTGGCCTCAAGCTGTTGGTTTGTTAAAACACTGCAAATGTGTTTTCCTCTATCTTTTTCTATTCAGAAGTATACATTTAAACAGACCACACTCTAATGGTGCAGCCTCCAAGGCTAGCTGGTTTACAATATGATCTCATTCAGTGCACTAGCAAAGAAATTACTTCCAGAGTGTGAGAAGATGCAACTTTTCATCCAGTGACACCCATGCAACCCTTTTCTTCTTGCCTTAGGCTAGCAATACAGGTTCCACATTCACATTGACTCAACTAAGCCTGCCTCAAGCACACATGCTTTTTTCAACATATGCACGGCAAATTCAGCCCCAGCATCCATCAACAGCTGGGCCAATTGGCAGATAATCTGCAAGCTCAAGGAGACAAGGCACAAGAGCAAGTGAGCAGGGAAAGACAACACTGAGACTCCTGTTGCATCACCCACACCCTGGGGCTTACAGTGAAGCCACAGTACTAGAGTACATTTACTGTGCAGTGCATGTAAAGAGCAAGATCTTGAAAAACCCCAAATTTTACACCAGAGAAGAACAAGTTTTGAAATAGGCACTGAACACAGCTCTTGAAGTTTTAAAGGGAAAACAAATAAGAATCTTTGCCTTCTATTTCTGAAAGCTTAGATGGAGTAAGTTACAGTCATGCCTGTATGGAGGTGCTATGGGTTTTCAATGGCCCATAGTACTATGAAGCCTATGTAAAGAGGATATTTGCAGGTAAGCTCTAGAAAAGGGCTACGGGTATAAACCAGGTCCTCTGGCTCATGAAGTCTTTTGCTGAAATGGTTATTAAATGCACAAGTGCTTCCTGCAAAGCTGCATGTCAGTTATCAAGGCACTGCTACATGGCTTGCAGAAATTCAGGTGGCTGGCTTCTGAAGACAAGGTATTCTAAAGGGTGTTGTTAGCAAGGTAGCATGTAACAACTCTTCTTCATAAGAACAGATTTTAAAACTGAGCTATTCAGAGACAGAAAATAGGGGGGAAAGTATATCCCAAACTAACTTTCTTTTAAAATGAAAAGCTAAACAGGCTGAGCTTAGCACATCCAGGCTCTCTTTGATCCAATATGCGACTGGCTTGGCATCAAAAGGACGCGTGCAGAAAACCCCAGGATAACACCCCACCCTCAGTATCTTATTTCTTACAAGTCAAGCACTGTAGCTGGAATTGCCAAAGGCAGCCTTGCTCCTTCTCAGAGCAGCTATGCTACCATGAGCTCCTGAGCAGATAGATTGTTCACAGTGTTTAAAATTGTGCTCTCTGCCTAACTGACAAGGTAAGCACACACAGCCTCCTCAAAGTCAAGTGCAACTTAGGAGGGAAATATGCATGACACATACTCTTGGTAGCAGCTGAGTCAGATGAGGCTGCTGGGAGAGTATTTTTTCATCATACAAGTTCTATGGCCAACATCCAAGCCAAAGGAGGGCAGTGGCTGAGGAAGAGAAGTGCCCCCCTATCAAATGACAAACAAGAGCCCAGATGTGCTAGTATTTTGAGGAAGGATTGTGCACCATGAATGCTGATACAAAAGCCCAAGTCACCTACACAGCATTCAGAGGGCATCCATGTTCACTTGGCAGAAACAAAGAATACTAAAAACACATTTCACAGGGAATATCACTGATAAGATTAACAGTCTCACTGTTTTCATCTAGACTTACAAAGCAAAACTGACATAAAATCTATTGCAAATAATTGCCCAATGTGATCAAGTGAGTCTCTTATTCAAACAAGATAAAAAGGGAGACTATAAAGCAAATGTATAACTTATTTCAGCCAGAACTAACAACCAAAAGAGACTAAGCATTAAAACCAGGTGTCTTGTCTGTTGCCAGGAGGAATTTTTTGCTGTTGCCACCATGCTTTTAGCACTGCCACAGTTCCCCAAGGCTCCCCCTACCTAAACCAACATCAATGATACCTGGAAGACATTGTCATTTGGAGAGAAAGGTCTCCAAACCTTCACAATCCAAGCACTCAGGGAAAATGAGCAACCTCAGAAGCTCTGGGGGATCAAGGAGGAAATAAATACTTAAATTGACAAAGGGGAAAAAAAATATTACAATTGCTATTGAGGGTAAAAGAAATCTACTGATCATAACCACTAGGTATCAATAATAAAGAGAGAAAGGTAAAAAGCAACTTTACAAGAGAAGTGTGAAGAGGAAAGGAATTGTTCCAGGGTTCTGTTCACACTATCTGCTGGTTACCAAGGACCTTCTGGAGTGTAATGCTTCAAAGCAGTAACAAAAAAGACTGAATGCTTGTGAGCTTTTTCATGCTGCCATCATACTGTCGTTCATCATATCACATTTCATCTGCTCACCTATTCCAAATGTATTGCTTGCTAATTTAAGCACACTTTCTGCACATGCCACTTCTCAGCCAAGACTGAAAGCTGCTCCTAGCCAGGTACCACAAAAGGCAGGTTAGAGGCTGCAGCCCTTCTACTTACCTCTCCATGTAGCTCTTCACCATGCTTCCCCCCCAGCTCAGAAAAAAACCAGGAACCAGCAGCTGCCTGCTGCCACTGGGGGATTTAAATCTAAATTATATATATGATTGTAAGGAAGGATAAAAAATGGAAGGCAGGGAAGAGACATCAGAGAACGAGGAAACCAAGTCAGCAACTGCTGCACCACAGTGAAAAATCCATTGAACCTATCAACAACAAAACCATGTAGTGGGATGGAGGACAGCGTCTTGACGTAAGGTTTGACCCAGCAGTCAAACTAAGTAGTGCATACATGTATGGGTGCTGCAGGCAGCTTGAGAAGCACAGAGCTCTCAGGATGGGGAAAAAATCAAAGTAAATCAACACAACATTCATGGAAGACTAGAAGATGAATAAAGCAAATAAAAATATGAGCAGTTGTGCTTAAGAGGCAAGACACCAGCTTCACACTCTTGAATACCTTTGTGAAAGGGGCCTTAAAGCTGTCAGGCTGTGAGATCAGACACACCCAAAGTAAATGCAAAGCTCTGCTGGAACTCAAGACAGCCTATATAGTGCAGTGGGATAGCTTTGGCAACTGTGTTGACTAGATCTGAAGAACATGATACAAACCCAAAAGATATAAAAAAGAGTATCAGTAACCAGGATGAAAGGCTTGTCAAGACCTAGGGGGGAAAAAAATCAGGATAAAAAGCAGCCATATAGGAGGGACCATAAAAATAATGTATTTCTTGAAAGCTTCAAAGGATTTTAGCTCTCTGTAACAGGCAAACTCAAACAGATAAGGTTGAGGGATTCAAAAGGCATGGGAAAAAGACTTCAGCATTCTTATAATAATATGTTGTTTGTTTAATGCTCTTCTTTGTTCATTGAACAATAAATAGATCATTCCACTCATTCTGAATTGCAAAATCTGTCCAAGCTATGACGGAAATGGTAGACTCAGACATGGAGATAGTGTTTTTTATCTAGGACAGCTGACTGTTCTTGTACACTGCTTTAGGTTGAAGGCATTTACAAAAAATCTGGTCCACTGTAGTGAAGGCAAAGATAAATGTGAGTGTTTCTGGCAGCTCTCAGGAAAACCCTTGGTAGCTGAAATACTTTACAAATAAACGAAAAGGTAGCTTAGAAACTTGCTCTCATATTAACTTTTACCAAAATACTTGCTACATTTCAGATGAGTAGTTAAACTATGCTATGCTTTTCAAAATGCTATTAGAATCAGAGTGTTCATGATTCAGTGATCCTCAGTGCTGTTATCCACATACATAATGTCACAGTGAACAGTTTAACTGAATTAAAGATTACTCAGCACTAGTAGGTATTTGAGTCATTCACTGCTAGTTGAGGCATTTAAATTGGGGTAAACTCTACACAAGACTAATATTCAGCATGAAAAAATATGGTTTCAAATTGTTCCTGATGTAATGGGATATACTTATGTTGAAGGGCAAATGCCACTTCTGTGGTCTACAGCTGGAGAATAGTAATCTCCTTCTGGTGTATCACCCAGACATTGCCCTCTCTATAGAGAAGACATCATGCACAGTTCATGCTTGGTGACAACCTTGTCAGTGAAGCCTGAATCCTCCTATAGACAAAAATTCAATTCAACACGGCAGTGAAAACCTCACCTACATATTTCACTTTGATTCATGAACAAGAATCATTGTCACAAAACCAAAAGGAACTGCAGTTTTTGATGTCTGATACCCTTAACAGCAGCTCCCCTGTTTTACAGGCTCTGTGGCTTACAGGCTTTTATGGAATGCCTCAGATCCAGGCTGCAGGTTCTAAGGCAAATCTTTCTCTTTAAAGCAACTATTCTGCTGCAGTGAATCCGCCAACTTTTTAGCAGGAATGGATGGCAGAACTCGCAATGGAAACATCTGGTGTTGCTTATGGACACGCATTAAAAGGAGGGAAACTGGATTTCCCTCCAAAAGTCAACCGTTGTCCTTCATCTGCAAAGCAGGATGCTCGTCAGGGCTCGGTAAGAGCCCGACATACAAATGCTGTATCTCAGGGTGACTGCAGAGCCTCGGTAGTCGGCGCGGCGGGACCTACCGTGACCCCTAGGCTGAGGACTTACAAGCGGGGGGGTCTGTCTGCGGTACCTGAACAGAAGCTGTTGCTGCTGATGGTCCTGCCGGAGCACCCGGAGGAACTGGGCGGGTTGAATTCCCGGCTCTCCTCTTCCGAAAACGGAGACTCGGAGGCGGGAGATACCTTTGGCTGCGGCCGCAGGACGAGGCGGGGGATGCGGCTCCGGGACACCTCCCTCTCCAGCTGAGTCTTCTGCTCCTGCTCGGGAAGGGACACCGCGGCGTCAGGGACCCCTCGGACGCTCCCTCCTCCTCCCAACATCCCAGCAGAGGCAGGCAAATCCTCCCCCCCTCCCCGCCCTCCCCCGCCCCTGCGGTGCCTGCCTGCCCCTGCCTCTCCTCTGTCCCCGCAGCCCCGACTGGCCACCCCTTTCCCTCGTCGGCTCCTCACCTTACTGCTCTCCCGCAGAGGTCCCATCGCTCCTCAGTCACCGCGCAGCCGAGGACAGGCACCTGGCATGGGCGAGAGGGATGCGCTAAGCTGGGTTCGCTGCTGCGGCTTCTGCTGCTGCTGCAGCGCTAGGGGTGGCGGAGCCCGGCCCGGCCCCGCCGTCGCAGCTCCCCGCCCCGACACGTGGTGCCGCCGCCGCGTCCGGGGCCGCCACCGCCGATGCTGCCGCCGCCCTCCCCGAGGGTGTGGAGCAGGTGCGGGGCCAGGGGCGCAGCCCCCTGCCCCATTCGGTACCTTCGGGCGGCAGCCGTGTCTCCCCGGCACCTCTTGCCAAGGGCCGGCCCGGGGAGGTCGCTCCCTGCCCGCTCCCTGCCCGCTCCCTGCCCGCTCCCTGCCCGCTCCCTGCCCGCTCCCTGCCCGCTCCCTGCCCGCTCCCTGCCCGCTCCCTGCCCGCTCCCTGCCCGCGCTGGCTACCGCTGGTCGCAAACGGCTGAAAGGACCATGAACATCTTAAAACCTGGGCAGAGGAGCGGAGGCTGGGTGGTACAAATTTCACACTGATTCACCAAACCAAATACATAACAGCGGGCAGATGTTACCAGTGGAGATATGATGGATCTATAGCTATATAAATAGCAAAATGCGTCAGATGCTGTCTGATCCTTTTTATGCAGTGAGAGCTTCTAATGGGCCATGTAAAAACTTCCTTGATTCTCAGATAATACATTGCACAGAATAGCTAATTACTGCATAATCTCCCTTACCTCTTTATTGTGGTAATTGTTGACCCTTCTATTGATTAATGCCTGTGTTAACCTTGTTCATCTGCTCGCCACAGTGGGTCTGCTTAAAAGACATATGCATTTATTAGCAGGGCTGCAATCTGGGCTGTGTTCATATCCACATAGTGGGTGCAAAGGATGATGAAATTCTCAGTGTGGAGCTCATTTGAGGTTCAACATAAATGTTTGCCTGTAATATTTAATAAGCTTGCAGAAACTCTACTCTCAGCAATAGTATTTTTGGGCAAAGATGCCTTTTGCAGGTATGTGTCCTGCAAAGGGCCCCAGTTCCTGTCAGGAACTTATGTTTGCTATTGGAGCATCAATATTAAATATGTCTCAAAAATAATTAAGAGCAAATGTGTCTTTTATGTGCCCTGCAGAGAACGTACAATTAGTAATAGGAAAGGTGATGAATTCATCTAGTCCTCAAAGAGGAAAGAGGACACTGGTGAGTACTGACACACTGATTGCTGCATATACAAAGAGTTATAATTACTAATTTATTAACTTGCTGCCAGGATTAGATCCATTACTTATATAGAGCTCTAAGCTATGCTCTGCCAAAAAGATGACACCATCCTCCCCTGGCAATGTCAAGGCATCTATAATTCAGAGGAATGAGGTAGTTACTGCTGAAAGAAATGCTTAAAAATTCGGCATTAAAAATTCTGTGTGCTTGTATCTTCTAAGTGCTGGAATATACCTTCCTGAGGCACAAAAAGGACAGGAAGAATCCTAGACCTTTCTCTACTGCTTTGAGACCATTTCCGTGGAAAAAGGAAAATGGCAAAGCATATAATTTAATCACACAAATTTACTCTTCCCTTCAGTAGAGATTAGGGCTCCTGAGACCATGGGCTTCTCCTGCAAGCTACACGTGGCACATTTGCGGTGGAAATTTCCCATGTACATTTCAAAGCTGTTGCACCAGTGGACAGAGTAAGAGGAAGCTGTGCAGCAGCACTGCCATTGCCATAGTAACTCAACTCGAGTTGATGATGATGATTCAATTGTTGGGGCCTGCTTTATCTTTCCTCATCTTAAGCTCAAATTTTTTCCTTGCTAAGAAACAAGATATGAAAGTGAAGTCTTCGGGCTGCCTCAGGATGCATAATGGGGTGTGATTCCCTTTGATCTCCTCTCCTCTTTGCATAGAGATTTATAGTCTTATCATAAATCATAAAGCAATCATTAACTTTCAGGCAAATATTTTTTTTCCCTTACAGTCCCTATATATCTAATAAATATTGAGAAACTCAGTCACTTCTCAGCTTGTTAAAATATTTTTACTCTGCACCAGTTAATCATCAAGTACTGGGAGGAGCACTTACTTGACACAATCCTGTGATATCACTCTTACTCTCCTCTTGATGCCTTTTACAAACTAGTGGAATTGCTGTATGACCTATAAACCCCATTTTTGTAACCAGTGTGTAACTCTGACCAAACCTGCATTTGCTGTGGATAGGAAAAATGTTATACATTTATGAGGGCCTCAGAAAACCCACAGAACACAGTATCTTCTTAGGCTTTTTCTTGGTCTGCTCCCTCCTGAAAAATAACAGCTACAGGAAGCCACAGAGGGCTGCAGATTCAGCAGAAGCGCCTGGACTCCAGGAGCTGCCAGGGAAAGCCGGGCACTGAGCCAGGCCTCTGGGTTAGACCTTATGCTTTCCTGAAAGGGGAGCAAGGTACATGAAGCAGTTTTTATTCCAGGCTTTGCTGCTAGGATCTTCACTCAGATGGAGTACTCTTCCTGAAAAATTTGCAAGGGAGAGAGGATGGGGTGAATTATAGCAGACCATAGAGTATATTTTGCTGTCAGCTCTACTTCTGTTCTGTTGTTACCTCTCAACAGGAGGGAGAGTGGGGTTCTGATTCAGCAGAGTTTTGCTAGCCAGTAGTTAGCTGTGTCCTTTATTCACAAACACAAGGAACTCAGTGCATTTCCGCTTCTACATCTGAACTGCTAAGACAAAAGTGTCACCTGGTTTCTGCAAAGCTTTCTGTGATACTTCTTTATTTGTTCCATATGATGACACATTGTTTCTACACATCTGCAAATACTGTTTTCCAGTTTGCTTTCTTGCAGTGTAGTATTTTTGCTCATGAG
Organism: Melanerpes formicivorus; assembly: GCF_026170545.1. NCBI lineage: Eukaryota > Metazoa > Chordata > Aves > Piciformes > Picidae > Melanerpes > Melanerpes formicivorus. The sequence continues at coordinate 6,077,499 of NW_027142392.1, forward strand.
CTGTCAGAATAACAGCAGTAGAGAAGTCCAGTAAAGGTCTTGGCGCCCTAATTAAGTGTGCAAATACCTTTGTTCAGAACTGGGTGCTTCAGAAGAACAAATGAGAGGAGTACCATACCCAGGGGAGAATCACTTAAGGCTCTGCAGTGCCTTTGTACCCTGCAGCAAAAGTGGTTCATTTATATGAATCTATGAACCTATGCTGCCAGCACAAACCAAGTCCCAACTGAGACCTCCCTTGTGGTACAGCCTTGTATACTGCCTTTCTGATCACAGGAATTTCCCATCTCTTCTGTGCAGTAGGAATAGAATAGAATAGAATAGAATAGAATAGAATAGAATAGAATAGAATAGAATAGAATAGAATAGAATAGAACAAAACAGAATAGAATAGAATAGAATAGAATAGAATAGAATAGAATAGAATAGAATAGAATAGAATAGAATAGAATAGAATAGAATAGAATAGAATAGAATAGAGTAGAATAGAGTAGAATAGAGTAGAATGGAATAGAACTAACCAGGTTGGAAGAGACCTTTGAGTTGAGTCCAACCTATCATCCAACACTATCTAATCAACTAAACCATGGCACCAAACACCCCATCCAGTCTCTTTTTAAACACTTCCAGTGATGGTGACTCCACCACCTCCCTGGGTAGCCCATTCCAATGGCTAGTTCTGCTTCAGCAAGAAGGCTTCCACTGCTAACTCATTTTACTTTTGACCAGTCCCTCACAGAGTGGAAGAAAGCAGGACTTCTAGGAAGTCAGAGGCTGTAGTCCCTCCAAGTGGCAAAAGAAGTGAAACCTGTACATTTTGTTGTGTTTTGATTTTTACTTTGGTGTAAAAATTAACAGGTTGAACAGTGATTGCTGCCTTATGTGGGTTCTCACTAGCAGTCACCTGTTTGTACACCTTTGCTGTTTTTATACTGTCACCATTTGTCAGTGTTGGATATACCTGTAAAATTTGGTTTTGTGGTACAAAAGACATGGTTCTGCACTCAATGTATTGCCTGGAGGGGGCTGATCCAAAACCAGGCTGGCTTGATGCTCAGCCCAGGGCAAGTTTTTGTAACATTGAAAGCACTTGTGGAAATTGGGGATGAAAATCAAAGAGGCACTTTGTGACATCTTATTCATTAGAATTAGGTGTTTTTCTTGCAAAGTTATGCTGACTTGGAGAGCTTTGGCTCCCAAATCTGTCAAAATTCAATTTCAGGTGGGTGAATTTTTCTGTTAGCTTTGACACTGAGCTTTACTCGTCAATGAAAGGCAGACAATACCTTCTAATGCTTCAGGACCATAGGTCAGGTTTTGTTTTTCAACCACATCTTCCTCTGAGGTCAAAGAAAAAGCTGAACGGGGCAGAGGGCAGAGCTGGGCCCTGTAATACTGATGCTACATGATTTCATTAATGCAGGCATATAGCTGATAATTCTTCTGTCCATGCCCTAGAGAGCATCTGCACTTTGCCAGCTTAGGCCTTTGATGCTCTGACAAATTCTTCCCACCCAAAACATGAGAATGATGTTGAAATTAGGTTTTCAGAGTTTGGAAATGGGTAAAAATGTTGAGAAGATTGTGAAGGCACATGAAGATGAAGGAAACACTGTGAACTGTCAATATTTAAAAGAATTGAATTGGGAATCTCCTTTAAACATCTACTTTGTAGCTCAGTGATGAATATGTAGGTGAGCAATCAGAGTGAAGAGCACTGCTAAATGCACAAGGCACTTAATTTGCAATCATGAGCAGCAGTATATTAATAGGAACAGGACAGATAGAAATGGTCGAGAAATTGCATCTTGGAGAATTAGAAGATTACAAATAAATCTACCTTTAAAAAGCCAGACTCAAAATGCTTTTTCATAAAGTTTATAGCTAACAATATTGTAAAATCAATGCAAACCACAATCAGACAAATGCAACAAAGGAGAATAATGAAACAAGATTATGCAAATAAATATTCATTGACTATTACACATATCTATGGATTTAATACTTATGAATTCTACTTGTATGTTTCTTATTTTTGATGGGTGGTGGAAATTGGACATTTTTTCTGCTTTAGAAACCAGAAGTGAAATAGAATTGAAATCCAAATGTGAAGTCCTACACCTGAGTCAGGATAATACCCAGTATCAATGCAGGCTAGCCAAGAGATTGAGAGAGGCCCCACAGAGAAAGATTTGGAACACTCATGGATGAAAAACTGGATCTGAGTCAGCTGTGTGTATTCACAGCCCAAAGAGCCAGCTGTATACTGGTATGTACCAAAAGAAGTGTGGCGAGCAGGCCAAAGGAGGTGATTTCTGTCCCTCTACTCCACTCTGGTGAGACCTCACCTGGAGTACAGTATCCATCTCTGGAGTTCTTAGCACAGGAAAGACATACACTTGTTAGAGCAGGTCCAGAGGAGAGCCAAAAAATGATCAGTGGACTGGAATACCTCACCTGAGAAAAAAGGCTAAGAGTTGGCTGGAGCAAAGAAGCTCTGGGAGACTGTATTGTGGCCTTTCAATATATAAAGGAGGCTTTTAAGAAAGCTGGAGAGAGACTTTTTACTAAGTGACAGGACAAGGAGAAACACTTTTGAACTGAGAAAGGGTAGATTTAGATTTGACATAAAGAAGATTTTTTTATGATGAGGGTGGTGAGACACTGGAACAGATTGCCTAGAGTTGTGGGTATTTCATCATTAGAAATGTTCAAGGTCAGGTTGGATGGGGCTTTGAGCAACCTAACCTAATAAAAGATATCCTTGTCTGTGGCAGGGACATTGGACTAGATATTCTTTAAAGGTCCTTTGCAGCCATTCTGTGATTCCATAATCTCCTAGGGGTAGTGGTTGATAGTAGGCTGAACATGAGCCAGCAGTGTGCCCAGGTAGCCAAGAAGGCCAATGGCATCCTGGCCTGTATCAAGAACAGTGCGGTCAGCAGGAGCAGGGAGGTCATTCTGCCCCTGTACACCACACTGGTTAGACTACACCTTGAGTACTGTGTCCAGTTCTGGGCCCCTCAGTTTAGGAAAGATGTTGAGTTGCTGGAATGTGTCCAGAGAAGGGCAACAAAGCTGGGGAGGGGTTTGGAGCACAAGCCCTATGAGGAGAGGCTGAGGGAGCTGAGGTTGCTTAGCCTGGAGAAGAGGAGGCTCAAGGCAGACCTTATTGCTGTCTACAGCTACCTGAAGGGAGTTTGCAGCCAGGTGGGGGCTGGTCTCTTCTCTCAGGCATCCAGTACCAGAACAAGAGGACACAGTCTCAAGCTGCACCAGGGGAGGTTTATACTGGATGTTAGGAAGAAATTCTTCACAGAGAGAGTGATTGGCCATTGGAATGTGCTGCCCAGGGAGGTGGTGAAGTCACCATCACTGGAGGTGTTTAGAAGGAGACTGGATGGGGTGCTTGGTGCCCTGGTTTAGTTGATTAGATAGTATTGGATGATAGGTTGGACTTGATGATCTTGAAGGTCTCTTCCAACCTGGTTAATTCTATTCTATTCTATTCTATTCTATTCTAGTCTAGTCTAGTCTAGTCTATTCGGTCTTAGTTCAAATGATTTCCATTTGCCCATGCAGAATAAACACCCTGTATTTTGCTTACCAAATGTGTTGATCCTGTTCTTTCCGTCAATGGCTTACATAACATAGTGGCTGATCTCACTCAAACATTGCACAAGTGCTAAAATGAGCATGTGCTGTAGCCAACCATTTTCATAACAATAGTTTGCACTGAACATCTCCAGAGAACATCTTTAAGAAATACTGGAAGGATAGAAAGATGAGAATACTATGAATATCACTGTAATATACAGAAAAGAGCTTCATGTTGGTCATGGGTAAATAAGAAGATAACTAAATTAGGACTCCAGAAACAGAAATCAGAGGTGAAAAAATATAACTACTAGGTATCAGAATGTATTTCTGTGCTCAGGGGGAATATCTTGTATGTTCAGACTGTGGAGTAACATTATAAAATACTGTAGCCAAATTGAAAACATCTGGAAAAAATAATAAAGCTCTGCCAATAAGATGGGAAACTGTTTTGGAAGGCAATTATGAGAGAAATACTTTGGACTCACGGTAGTGAATGTCTCAATATGAGTTCTCAGACCGTGGCTGTGCTTAAAAGAACTAATGCCGAAGAAGTGGATTATTTAGCTGAAACAGGGGAGCAATCTTGCCCGTGTACACAGTGTAAGACATCTGCTGGAACAGTGCATTCAGTTCTAGTGGGGAAGAGTTCAAGGGAGATGTTATTTTCTGCAAGACATTTATTTAATCTGCCTTCCGATAAGAGCTGTGTGATCTGTTTGTACTGGACAGATCTCTGTCAGTACTACTCAGTGAGATGCAAGCCAGAAAGCAACCTGAAGCACTGCATACCCACAGCTGTTTGTGTTATAGCCTTTATATGTAGAAAGGGTTGGAGATGGCTTGTCTGACTTCAGGCATCTGAAGTCAAGGGTAACAAGGCTGGTGAGAGGCCTTGAGCACAAGCCCTATGAGGAGAGGCTGAGGGAGCTGGGATTGTTTAGCCTGGAGACGAGGAGGCTCAGGGGTGACCTCATTGCCCTCTATAGCTACCTGAAAGGTGGTTGTAGCCAGGAAGGGGTTGGTCTCTTCTCCCAGGCAACCAGCACCAGAACAAGAGGACACAGTCTCCAGCTGTGCCAGGGGAAGTTTAGGCTCGAGGTGAGGAGAAAGGTCTTCACTGAGAGAGTCATTAGTCACTGGAATGGGCTGCCCAGGGAGGTGGTGGAGTCACCATCCCTGGAGGTGTTCAAGAGGAGATTGGACGTGGCAGTTGGTGCCATAGTCTAGTCATGAGGTCTGTGGTGACAGGTTGGACTCGATGATCCTCGAGGTCTCTTCCAACATTTGCGTTACTGTGATACTGTGAAGTTACTGCATGAAATTATGAGATACATAGAGGCAGAGACATGAAAATCAGACACAACCATGCCTGTGCCCACACTGGAGATAGAGGTGCAAGGAAAGACCTGTGGCCAGTGACTGACTGAATTTAAGCTTCCCTCCCCAGGGGTCTCAGATTTCTGCCAAAACTTGTGACTCAGCTCTGCATCCAAACAGTTTGGGAAATACATACATTTGGCTTAAATAGAAGTTTGGACCTGCTTTTCAAAGATAGCAAAAACATATTAAAAAAATAATCTTCCTAGAAACAATTGCTAAACTGCCTTACTATAACAGGCACTCCCATCACAGCCTATTGTTTTGTAAGTGTAGGGTCTAGGTGGCCAGAAATATCCTGTCTCTTTTAGACTTGAGCAATTTCTGGTCTCATGTAGACCAAAATCTGGTATTGCTCTATGGGTTCAATATATCTAACTCATAAAATGGCTCCATATAGCAGGACACATATTTTGATAATCCGAGAAGATTATTGCTTGATGCAGTGTCAAAATTTAGGAGCAGCCACAGAATCTCAAAAACATTCAGGTTGGAAAAGACCCTCAGGATCACCAAGTCCAACCAACAACCCTGCTCTGCAAGGTTGACCCCTAAACCATATTCCCAAACACCACATCCAAGTGACCTTTAAACACATCCAGGGTTGGTGACTCAACCACCTCCCTGGGCAGCACATTCCAACAGATGACCATTTTTTCCATGAAATTTCTTTTCCTAATATCAGTCTAAACCTACTCAGTCACAGCTTGAGGCTGTTAGCTCTTGTTCTATCAGAGACCTTATTATGTGACCTGAAATTCAACCAATCTGAGCTGAATAACTGTAGCTTGCTGTACCATTTGGCTTTTTTTTTTTCTAGATAGTGTAAAGTCTATACAGAGTTGCAGTAGAGCTTGGGACACAGCTGTGGTGAGGTCCTGAAAAAGATGAGGGTGTGCAGCTAATTCTGCTGCATGAGCCTAGGCATAAGCATAATCGATAACACCCATTGCTTTTGGGTTTAGTATGATATTGCTGAAACATGAATACCTAAAGAAGACAGATTGTTCTGAGGTAGAAATGTACACAGTGACTCCTACCTAATTTTGAAAGCTTTTGTTCTTTTTCTTTATTTTGTTTTACTCCAGTGAAAGTGTTCTCCACTTTTATCCTGGCTCAGTGGATATCAGCCAACCATCAGGCCACACCTTGAGTACTGATTCCACTTCTGGGCCTCTCAGTTTAGCAAAGATGTTATGTTGCTGGAATGTGTCCAGAGAAGGGCAACAAAGCTGGGGAGGGGTTTGGAGCACAGCCCTGCGAGGAGAGGCTGAGGGAGCTGGGGTTGCTTAGCCTGGAGAAGAGGAGGCTCAGGGGAGACCTTATTGCTGTCTACAACTGCCTGAAGGGAGGTTGTAGCCAGGTGGGGGTTGGTCGCTTCTCCCAGGTATCCAGTACCAGAGCAAGAGGACACAGTCTCAAGTTGCAGCAGGGGAGGTTTAGACTGGATGTTAGGAAGAAATTCTTTGTAGAGAGAGTGATTGGCCCTTGGAATGTGCTGCCCAGGGAGGTGGTGGAGTCACCATCACTGGGGGTGTTTAGAAGGAGACTGGATGGGGTGCTTGGTGCCATGGTTTACTTGATTAGATGGTGTTGGATGATGGGTTGGATGTCATGACTCTTCCAACCTGATTTATTCTATTCTATTGTATCATTTAATGTGGAGGATACAGCTACGGTAAATCTGAAAGAGACATTTTTGATATTAAGTTAGAATGAGTGAGAAAGTAAGTAGCAGTAGTTAATTATCTCTCAATGCTGCATCTCCTGGGGTTATCAAGAAAAAAAATTAAGTTTCTTGCTTGTTTCCTTCATGTTTCTTTACATAGTAACATACATACTTGCAAGATGGAGGGGATAGAGAAAACATTTTATCTGGAATCCAGGCCAAAGCATCACTTGGAGAGGCGTAGTTGATATTTTGTGTTCTATCTGGAGAAAAGTGCTTCTTGATGAATAAAGCACTTGTGAAAGGAGTTTTATGACTCCTGAATGGGTGTCTGAAAATTGTCTTCTCGTTTATCTTGCATGCCTAGTTGGGTCTCTACATTCTGAGGAGTAAAAAATTTATTTCTCAGTTACTTTTATTCTGTGCTTACCCTCTGGGTAGAGAGGAGTTTGATTTCAAATGCTCTTCAGTGTGGGAAAGACAAAGGATGCAGTGATACCTGTGTATCAGAAAGTTTCCCAGGAACCAAAGCACACTCAGAGACCTTGAGGTGAGCTTGAAATTGGTTGATAACATTTAATATGGTTAAGAGGATAAACTCTCACTGACCTGGAATCAAAGTAATGTCGTGCCAATTTTATATGCTTCTGGCAAAGTGTAATGCTTTGAACTAGGACAAATTTAATCAATTTATGGAAACACTTGCACAGGAGCAAAAGGCAAAATGAGAGACCGTTATGGTGGATGAGAAGATGAGGTCTAGAATGTCCTCACACTCTGAATTGTGCTGCAGCCAAGTGAGATGTGATATAGGAGGTGACGATCAGTGCTAAGTCCCTGGGGGGGCAGACACAAGATAATGGGGAAAGGATATCTAGGGTGCAGCTGTGATCTGAGGCACTGCTTGGCAAAATAATATGATTTCCCATGCTCACTATATGAAGGATGAATCCATCTGGACTGCCACTGAAATAAGAAAAGCAGGATAAACAGTGTACAATCGCCAGTGTCAGTAACAGTTCAGCTTGAGGGAAGAGCAGAAATTGTGTTAACAGAGCATTGTAATCTGAACACAGGTTAAGTGGATTGAATGTTAACCATATTTCACAAGTACTGGCAATGAAGAATGGTCAAAAGCAGAGGCATTTTGCCACATGTCATTTTAAATAACAAAAATATGAACAATACTTCCATCCCCAAAAGCACACTGTAAAAAGTAAGAATCTTACAAACTCTTTTAGCCTAATTATGTTATTAAGTGCTACATTAGTCCTGGGATTGCTTTAATAATAAAATTTGGGATATGCATGGGGCTGCTCAGTACTGGGATCCTGTGCAGAACAAGTATACATTTGTATGTAGGTATTTATGTATAAATTGAGGAGCTACAGAAACATGCTTTGTATTTATTCAGCTGATGATATAGCACTCATGTAGTGTTTACACTTTGATCTTAGCTGTCCAAGCTCAGCATTGCTTCTATCAACTTTACAGTATCAGTATATATAAGCTAAGGATCATATCATAGGGACTCTCATCCTTCTGCCCTTTTTGCTTTCTGCTTTTATTGATGTTCTTGGCTAGACACTTATCCAGCAATGCCCTCCCCACAAGCACTCTCTCAGAAGGTGTAGAGCCTGAACTATGAACAAGGGCAAGGCTTTTTGGTCTGTTTTTTTTCAGTATGTATTGCAATGTGGTCTTGAACAGGGCCTTGAAATGCCAACTTCATATAAGCAACAGATCATAATATTAATAGGAGTAAATGATAAAGGCTAATGCCTTCAACTTCAAAGAGATTGTCAGGATGCCAGCTGGGCTATAAGTTCTTCAAGCAATCAAGCAGGTTGTGTAATCCTTGGCAGCTTTTAAATCACTAGCATAAGGTTTTTGGAGAAGTGTGCTTGTGGTTTCTTTGTGTGGCTCCTGACAGGTACATTTCTGCTTGGTAGCATCCCACATGTGAACAAGTTATCTTGCTACCATCCTCTTACTCCCTTTCAATAACATAGTTGTGCTATCTGGGGCAATTAAAAGGCAACTGCCACTTTTTTATCTACACATCTACTTTCAGACAATGGTGGTATCATGTTTTCCACAACTGTCAGTAAATAACAGTGACGCTGCTTTGATACAAAGGCTTGCAAAGTTTCTGAGAACACTGAATATGCAAAGGGCAGAAATAGAGCACTCCATTTTCAGGACAAGATGTGTGCTTGCAGGGCTGCCTGAGATACTTTGTGTTGATTAGAAATGTCAAGAAGAGGAAAAAGAGATTCTTAATCTTCTTTTTTTCTCCCCCTTGCAACTGGTTTATAATTTTATTTACACTATGCATTTGCAATTTTATTTTTCTCTGAAAGCAGACCAGAGAAACAAGAAAATATTTTAATGGTCAAATATGCCAAATATGCTGCTGATTTATAGTGTGGTTATTTAGCTGAAAGAAATGGGTCCAGCCTGAGCCATGAATTTACATTACGGGTAACAGTCAAACACTGTATCACCCTCCCTTAAGTTTTTGGTCAGACTCAGCTGCCCTTCGCAGACGTTGCCCTGCTCCCTGGACGGGGCCTTTCGGCTACAAACCGGCAGGATGGCAAAACTCTTGCTGAGATATGTGCTGGCTCCTGCCGTGTTGTTCCAAACTCGCTGGGGGCGCCCAGCCAGCAATCCTAGCTCAAGTCTGACACCCAGTTTGATGCAGTTTAACTGCTAATTGCACCAAAACCCTCCTAGAATTTGAGCGCAGGAGAAGCAGGGACACAGCAGGGAAGAGTTTTCTTGCATTTACTCTGAACAAGCCATCATTAAATAGTCAGTGGGAATTGGGAACGGCTCCTCCTTTGATTTCAATAGCAAAAAACAACAACAACAACAAAAGGGATCTTGTGTAAGTGCAGAGGACAAGCAGGAAACTGCTCAGAACTGGTTCCCCACCCTGTTCCTCGCAGGAGCTGCCCTGGGCACAGCGTAACCTGGCCAAGCTGAATTTTCCTGCAGTACAAAGCAAGTGCTGGGCAAGTTTCAGTTCACCAAAGACTGTAGGATTTGGCCCAAATATTTCTGAAATGTGATTCAATCTCATAGTCCTTTTGTAGCAATGATTATCAGCATAGCTGAAAATTTACATCCTGGCCTGCAGTTCCTACCTGAAGTAAAGGCTAAGCTTTGAAAATCACCTAGTGAGGAATTCTTCTACATACTGGGAGTAATTTAAACTAATATAATTATTTGCACCCAGTGGTGATATGGATTTTGGAAGATTCAAAATGTTCATTAATAAAAGCATCTGTTATTAAAAATCAGCTATTCTATACATTTCTTTTCTGATTTTCATGTATGTTAATGTAGATAAATCATCAGTGGGCCTTTCAACAGATTTGAGGGGTAAGTAATGCAGATTCCATCTCTTAGTTGAAAATTTGTCCCTTTTTCCCTTGTAAATGTGCATTTTCCTGGATGTATTTAATACAGATGTTTTAGAGGTTGGTATGAGAGACAATCAATACTGTTTACTGTTGGCTTGAATTGTGTTTAGAGCAGTTAAGAGCGCCCACTCAACCCCTTTGAAACATCAGTCTTGAGTCTTTGTGGAACACAAATTCATCCTGCATCAACATGTGATCCCACAAATGCATTATCCTGATGGAAGAAGGACTTCCTTTTTGTTCATCAGCAGTTGTGTACTGGCACAATCTGACCTCAGCCCAGTATTAAAATTACATTACTGCTGGAAAATAGCTTACGAATAAAATGGGCACAAACAATACTCAAATAACACCCAGTGTTATTTTTTGTGGTATCAGTAGAGTTAAAAGAAAGATTCTTCCAGCCAAGAGTCAAGAGAGAACTTGTGACAAAATGAAATATAGCCTGCTGAAACCTACTGTAAGCAAATACCACAAGCTGTGCCAAACAAAGATATTAGTTTCAGTGCAGAAGTAACACCAAATAGAAAAGGGCGGACTTGGGACTTGCAAGTTCCTGCCACCATTGTTTTTAAATGGTATGTGCATGAAGAAGGCTTGCAGTCAGCTGGCTAAAAAGCTATTAACCATAATCTGTTTATGCAAATATCCATCACAGACTGAAGTTTAAGGGACTATTTTTTCCTTTTTTTTCCTTCTTATTTTTTTTTCCTTTTTTCTTTTTTTTTTTTTTTCCTTCCTTTTTTTCCCTTCTTTCCCCCCCTATTTTTCCTTCCTTTCCCCGCCCATTTTTCCTTCCTCTCCCCCCCAATTTTTCCTTCCTTTTTTTTCCTTCTTTTTTCTTTGGGTTTTTTTTTCAGAAGGAAAAATTGATGTGAGTATCAGATCTGCTTCCTAATCCTATTTAGGAATGTTTATAAACCATGCTGTTATTTCAGAACTTAATTCTTGTTACAGTTTAAACACTGGTTGGCTTCTCTGAGCCTCTCTGCATGCTGGCTGTTTTTCTGCTTTTCATTTTGGAAAGCTGTGGTGTAATGCACCTGCTATTTGCAACAAAGCAGCAAAAACGGGATTGATGTTTAGATCTTGCCTAGTACATGATAACATTTATAACTCTATAAATGGATTTCTGTGGACACTGCTGAAGTGGTGAGGTTCTATGTACTTAAAACACTGGGTGAAAGGTACATTTGTCAAAACCAACAGGAGTATTCTGTGCCTGTTTAAAAATATCAAAAGGCTGTCAACCGGTCTGGGATCACACACTTCTGGCTCAGGGCCCTTGATGCAATTTCTCATCAGATACTGCCTGTAACCTGACCTCAGCTTGCAGAGAAACTCCCTTCTCTACCCCAACAGATGAAACTGGACATGATTGGAGAATACAGACCTTGATAAGGGGGGCACTGTGGGGTGTGACTTATCTTTATAGTTTGCAGAGCACACTGCCAACGATTTTGATTTCAGAGCCAAGTTCAACTTCTTTATGGAACCCTTCATTTATGCCAACTGGGAATCTTCCCAAATAGTCAGATGTAGCAGTGCTTCAGTAGGAGTACAAGTATCTGAAGTGTTTTATATTTTTCAAAAGTCTGTGTATCAGTTTATTTGTAGCCTGGAATGCATTGCACCTCACTAAACGTGGTTTTCATAGTCTTATCATCAGTCAGAAATATTCACATGTCACTAACCTCGCTCATTCTACTTCCTTCAAAAGTTCCTGAACTTGAGTCATTTTTCTGCAGCACCTAGCAAATCATTCAGTACATTGCCAGGGTTCCCTTATCCATCAAGTACTGTAAAATTTCTCACTGTTGTGGCACAGGGTAAGTCATATGTATCGCTGAAAAGCATAAGGTGAAGTTCCAGCATTGAAAGTAAATAAAGAATTAGCATTTTTAGCAAAAATTGCAATGCAAACTTCAAGCTTGTAGTCCTGCCTTGTCCATAGTATTTTATTATTTTTCTCTCTAATCCTGTTTTCAAGCTGCAAGAGAGAACTGAAAAGAGCTTTCTTTGCTCTGTTTTCTTTTTTGCTTCATTTACTTTCTATAGTTAGTCTAAGATATAGTTTATTCCATGACCTCAGTTAACTTTTAAAATCACACTGACTTTCAAGGGTGCTTTGGCACGAAACATAAAATGATCTAAACATTTTTAATGACTTCACTGAAATACACATATTCAAAGTGCTTTTTTTCCTGCCAGCTCCTTGTGACTTACAAGACAGGGTCCTGAAGTTGTTAATGACATACATTTTTTGAAGAGGGCAGAGACTCCTTTCTTACTTTCCAGGTTAAAGATGGTGCCATCTCCCACAGTTTGCACAGGTTTATAATTAAAGGGCACAACAAAGTAGAAGAACTCATTGAGAAGCTGTGCCAGGGGAAGTTTAGGCTCGAGGTGAGGAGAAAGTTCTTCAGGGAGAGAGTCATTTGTCATTGGAATGGGCTGCCCGGGGAGGTGGTGGAGTCACCATCCCTGGAGGTGTTCAAGAGGGGATTGGATGTGGCACTTGGTGCCATGGTCTAGTCATGAGGTCTGTGGTGACAGGTTGGACTCGATGATCTTTGAGGTCTCTTCCGACCTTAGTGATACTGTGATACTGTGAAGCATGCTTCATGCTGCAGCATTTTTTTGATTTATTTAGGAGTATTAAAATATGAGCCAACAGTAAGAATAAAAAATGCAGAAACTGTTGCATGAAAATGATTGTTACTAGTCCCATAGCTTGGATGATTATACTAGTAACTCCTAATTCCTTATTCTGGTTACATGTGCTTTTCCCCATTAGTGTTTCTCATTTGGTTTTGTGATGCTTTTGAACTTTTTCTCTCATGTGACCAATGTCATGCAGTTTGTTAAAAGTCCATCTTTTGTCTACTTCAATGCATAAGAAACATTAGTTTGGAATTCTGAAGTTTGTTTCAGAGCATTTAGGGAATCTAGAAGCAAGCATTTAATTTCTTTTTGGTACTTTGTAAGGTGGAAACATTCACTGACAGTGTCCACTTTCAGTGACAGGCAACTAATAACATCAGCTGAAGTGGTGTCATTTCTTGCTTCTCTAATACTCATGTCCTGGAGACACAGAAAAAACCCCAGTTGCATCTCTTACTAGATGCTTTTCACACTCCCTGGCTTTTTTGCAGTTCCTACGTGATGTGATGCCTTTTCTAATTTTCCTCAGTGATCACTTATTTCTGCCTTTATTGAAGCCCTTGTAAGCTTCCTCCAGCTCCTTGTCAGGAGCCATTATTCAATTCTCAATGAGCCTGGAAAAAACCCCATACTATCAATATGAAATCATACTTGGAATTTTTCCCATTCAGAATATGCTTTTGGATAAAAGAGTCTGACCTCAGCTGATATTGAAAATTATGACAACATTAAATAAATCTGAATTCACTTGGTTCTGTGGAGGAAAGACATTAAATTGTACCTTATTCTATAATCAAGAAGTTTTCATAGGAGTTGATTTAATGTTTTTAATAAAAAGATTTTTTGGTTTTTTTTTAAATCATAGAGTGGTTTGGACTGGAGGAGACCTTTAAAGGTCATCTAGTCCAATCCCCCTGCAGTGAGGGGACATCTTCAACTACATCAGGTCAATAACTCATATTTGAATATCTATTCTTTTACAATAACAGTGAGTTCACAATCTGCCCCTTCCCTTCCCTTCCCTTCCCTTCCCTTCCCTTCCCTTCCCTTCCCTTCCCTTCCCTTCCCTTCCCTTCCCTTCCCATCCCCCCCCCCCCCCCCCCTCCATTTTCCTCCTTTTTCCCTTCTAACCCAGAGCACCTGGGCTCTGTTGGAGTCTCCTCCCACCCCAGGTGTAGCCACTTTGCCCTCCTCTGCCCTCTCCCCTTTTTATTCCCTCCCAGGAGAGGCAGCAACCCCAAGCTGAGCCCTTCTGGGCTGGAGGATCCTCCTCTCATCACTGGTGAGTGCCCATGGTGCACACTGGGTGATGGTGGTGGTGACAACAAAGGCCGGGGGGCCTGGTGGCCCCCCGGCTGTTAGGACCAGGATTGATGACTACTCCAATATCATCCATGGGTGCTGGATGCTGCTCCTTACACGGGCTGAGCTCCTCTGTGTGGTATCTTGGCTGGTTGAGGGTCTTGCCCCTGGCTCTGGGTTGGGTTCAAAAATGATGGCGATGGTGCAGGAGCTGTTTAGACAGGGGGGAGGACAAAGGGATGAGCAGGAGCTGCTTTGGGAAGATAAAGAGGAGGGAGGAAGCCAGGGGGGTTAAACTAGATGACCTTTTGAGGCCACTTGTAATTCTGGTGGTTCTATGACTCTATGATATGCTTCCAACCCCCTTGCCATGGGCAGGAACACCTTCCACTAGACCAAGTCAGCACCTTTAAGGGTATAATATTGGTTTTTTTAATTGTACATGGAAATCAAAATGTAATATGGTAGCTATGATGAACTGATGGATTTTGAAACTACCTTATTTTGAAAATAATTCTGTGTGTTGACATAAGAAATCATAGAACTACAGAATCGACCGGGTTGAAGAAGACCTCAGAGATCATCAGGTCCAACTTATCACCTAACACCTCATGACAACTAAACCATAGCTTCAAGTGCCACATCCAGTCCTTTTTTGAACATCTCCAGGGATGGTGACTCCACCACCTCCCTGGGCAGCACATTCCAAAAGCCAGCTATTCTTTCTGTGAAGAACTTTCTCCTCACTTTCAGCCTAAGCTTCCCCTGGCACAGCTTGAGACTGTGTCCCCTTGTTCTGGTGCTGGTTGCCTGGGAGAAGAGACCGACCCCCTCCTGGCTACAACATCCTTCAGGTAGCTGTAGACAGCAAGAAGGTCTCCCCTGAGCCTCCTCTTCTCCAGGCTAAACAATCCCAGCTCCCTCAGCCTCTCCTCATAGGGCTTGTGCTTAAGACCTCACAACAGCCTTGTTGCCCTTCTCTGGACATGTTCAAGTATCTCAAAGTCCCTCTTAAATTGAGGAGCCTAGATGTGGACACAGTACTCAAGATGTGGCCTAACCAGTGCTGAGTACAGGGGCAGAATGACTTCCCAGCTCCTGCTGGTCACACTATTCTTGATACAGGCCAGGATGCCATCCTCCTGCAGGTTCTGGATCTTGACAAATGTTACTGTCTTTGTAAGAATTATAAATGCATTTAAAATGCTCTAAGTGGTAGAGAGAACATCTTATCCTGTTGCTTCTAATAGGGATGTTGAAGGAGTGTGGGCAAAGCTCTGATCAGAGCAAAGCTCTGATTCTGCACACCACTGCCTGATTCTGCAGGCAGTAGTGTGCATTCCCCAGGGCTGTGTAAAGGCACAGACTTGCACTTATCTCTGAAAGCTCAGACTTCCTGCTGCTGCACGTGACAGATCAGGTTTCTCCCTAACATCAGTGCAGGTGGCTTGGTTTTCTCATTTGTGGAATACATCAAATAGGAAATGTTGTTCTCTGTAAATGGTAACCAAAATTATTCTAGTAACAAGAGTTTCAACCACATCTGTGTTGTTTCTGGAGGATACATCTCTTAACTTTTAGTAGTTTCTAGCTATGGTTTCCATAATGCCCGCAATTAATTGAAAGTGGTAGAATAATTTATCTTCACAATAGAAAGCTCATACCAATCACCTAGTAAAGCGTTAAACTCATTATTACTTGTCCTGTCCACCACAGCTATTAAGACCAGGTGTCCTTTTTTGTCCTTGCAGTGAGTCTTTGTGCACTTGCTAAACTCCTATGTATGCCTAGCAGTTGTGCAAACCATTGTTTGAAGGTCTTGATTTGTAGTTTCCATTGCACTTACAGCAGCTCTAAGTGGTATCCAAACCTGAATGCTATTCCAGCTGAGCCCCTGAAAGCTGAAGAAATACTTCACACATAGCATCTATAGAAACCATTATGTGTTTTCTTCCTGTTCACAGGACAATGGAGTTAGCTTGTGTTTCACAGCAGCCCTGATCCTGTGCTGCAGAACTGCCACCTAGTAAGTTCTTTCTCATTCTGTACCTTCATTGTTTTTCTTTTTGCTTTTGTTTTAGAAAGTCATCTTAATCTACTAAGATGCTACAACTTTTGTTAGGTGACTTTTAATTCTAAGCCTTCTTCAAAGGGGTGACAGTCCCATTCAGCTTGGAGTCATCTGCACATTAATAATATATTCCTTATTTCATCATGCAGGCTATTAATGGAACTGCTTGCCAGAACCAGAGCAGATCCCTGAGGAGCCTACTGAAATATATACTGCCATTTTTTACATGGATATCACTGGATATTGCAGGAACAAATATCTGTCTCCAGGCTCTTCATCTGTTGCTGTTCAGACAGCAGCAGGGATCATTGCTGCCCAGAATGTCTGTGCCAGTCAGCCCTTGTACCAGGGACAAGCTCCTCCTCTATCAACTCCTTTGGATGTAGCTTCAGTCTTCTTAGCCTCTTGCATCCATTTTCAAAGCTGAAATCTTTTGCAGTTGTCACTAGTGGCAACTGTTGATTGGAATATGCCATTTGAAAGGGATAGAATGGACAGCAAGAAGTTTAAATTAGTGAGGGAAGAACGCAAAGAGGTGGGATAACGGGAAAACAGAATAACTTTATAATGGCCTTTGGCTTGCATTTTGAGGAACATAAGTACCCGGGCAGCTGTTTGGCAGCCTGCGTTCTCCAGCGCCCTCTCCTGGCTGACTCAAGAGTGGCATTAGAGCTTTGAAAAGCGCCAGCTCTTTCAGGGAGGGAAGGTGACAGACCACAACTACATCTTGAATGGCAAGTCAAAATGGGAATGAAATTGATGAGAGAAATGAAATAACTTCCAGAAACTCTGCGCCTACCTACAGGATGAGAGAGAGGTTTCATTTGTCATGAATTATTGTTCATGTCCCTTTGCTAAGGCTGCAGGGGAAATAAAATCAGACCATTGTGTTTTCACATGCTCAGAAACAGACCAACAATAGCCACCTGTGGCCTGTTGTGAAGACACGGTGCTGTTGCAGAGGAGAAAGCAATCTCGTGAGTACGGACAAATCCATCTCCTTGTGCCTTTCTGAAGAGTGGATCCATAGCTTCTGCCACTAGCCACTATGTTTCCCAGGGAACCAAGCACAGGACTGTTAGCTGTAGTTCTTGAAGTGTAGCAGTAAACCAAAACCTTTGTACTGTCAAAGTTAGTCTCAAGTCTAACATGAATAATTTCTACAGAGTATGCACAACAGAGAGAGAGAACACTTTGCAATTAGGCAACAGCTGATTTCAACTGCACATATACTCCTAAAACACAAGAATTGAATTAGTCTTTTGTTTCATTTGGTGCATGTGGTTGCTAAGGTATCATGAAAGGAAGACTTTTAAGATCAGGTTAAGAGCATGTGCACAAATTCTATGTTGTAAAAATCTCTCAGAAATTAATCATAGAATATAAAACCACACAGTCTGGAAAACAAAGATTATTGAGTCCAAGCATTAACCTTACACAATCAAGCCCATCACGAAACATGTCCCTTAGCACCACATCTATGTCTTTTAAGCACACCTAGGAATGATGACTTGACTATTTCTCCAGGTGCCCTGTCCCAGTGCTTGACAAACCTTTTGGTGAAGAATTGTTTGCTAACATCCAGTCTAAACCTCCTTTTATTCTATAATGTATCACTTAGGAGAAGAGACTAACACCCACCTTGCTCTTATTTATCCCATGGCAGTGACTTTAATTAGGTTATAGGGACTGGAATGGCTGCAACAGGAAGAACCACATTCCAATGATGTGAAGATATTTCTGTGGAAGTACCCTGAAGCTTGGAAAACGACCAGAGACTGCTTAATTTCAGGAAGAATGCAATGGCAACCAGCATAATGACTTCCATATCACTGGCCAAGTGGAGAACTCCATCACTGATCTTTCCAGTGGGTAGGAGGTTCCTATGGTTGTACCTCTAGCTTCTCCTGGCTTCTGGGTACTGACATCCCCAAGTTGTCTAGCACTTACAATGAATGTAGCTGAGTGTTTTGGAAATAGATTCCTGTCCCTCTGGGTTAATATCTCCTCATATATAGAATTTGCTTTGGACAAAGGCTTTACATCCTTTGGGAGAAGAGGGGCAGAGTAGAGTGCCTTAAAATGATGTTTCTGAGAAATGTGTGGGGGGTTTTTTGAGTAGTGTTTAAGTTCTAATTGCAGTTTTATTGTTTTATTTTGTGGTATTATAGTCATTTCACCTTGAAACAGAGGTAGGAACTTAGGCCACACTTGCTGAACACTAAATGCTGAAACTGAAGTAAAAATATCTGTACTCTTCAGTCTCTCTATTTTTCAGTAGTTTGTGTAACTTGTCAGATCTTAATCTCAGTAGAAAGCACATTTGTTATTACTTACATGTATATGTAAATCTCTCTATGCATACAGAGGCAAAGATAATTCAAGCAGGTGTAAGAAAATGAACTTTTTTTCCCTTAGGATCATTAAATCAGTCTTCCACTCTGAGTAATTGCAGTTACATACCAATGTCTCCAGATACGTTAATGTGACATCATGAGGTAGTTTTAGGCCATGCCTTTGAAGTAGTAGAAAAATGTAAATAAATCACTATTGGGTGTGAAAAGGAAACCAAAGATAATGCTAAACAACCTCACTGGAGAGAGATCTGCCATAAAACTGGCTGTACTGAAACAGTGCGGGGGGCTTCTTGTCTCTTCTCGCTTTGTTGCTCTGAGAGGATGCTAACCTGCTTCTGCTTGACCTTGGCTGCATTGTTTTGGTTAAGTCTAACCCCAACTTTCTCTGCCCCTTTCTCCCTTTTGGACAGTGGGTGGTGGAGCAGAGAGATAGCTTCCCTGGTTTCTGACTGGGGGGTTCTTGTGTTGTTTGTGAACTGTAAATATCTGTGCAATATTGTAAATCCTTTGTGTTTTGTACATCATTGCATTCCATTGTAGATTGTGGTTTTGCCTGTAAATACAGCTTCTATTTGCTTCTAACTGAGCTGGTCTGCCAAAGTTAATGTTGGGGGGGAGTGCGGGGGGCATGGGGGTGGATGGGGGGGGAATTTCAACCCACCACACATCACATAACACCCCTTGTGCTGTATGAACAATGGGGAAAAAGGGATTTATATTTTTTCCTAGTTCACATCTGTTTCAACTGTTAGAGAAGGTGTTGCTATGTGAATAGGAATAAAAATTCCTTTTAACTAATTTATCAGTTTTCTTTCTTTTTTTACTAGCTATTAATAGGGTTTTAGAGAAATCACTTTTTACTTTTTTTGGGGTAATTATGCAGGGGAAAAGAAAGTCCTTTAAAGACTCACTTACTTTATGTTAGGAATACAAAAGAAACTGTTGAATGCATTAGTTAGGAGCAGTCTCATGGCACCAGGCAGGTAGCAATGACTGATTCCTAAGAACAGGCTGGTAAGCTGAAGAGTTCAGAGAGAACAGGGAGCTCTGACCAGAGCTGCCCAACATGTGCTTAATCAGAGATCCTGACATACCTGGGCTAATACTTTTTGGTGGGTAAAAGCACTACTCACTCTTCTAATATACTGAAATTTCCTATGAATTGTCATAGAAGGTATTGCTGATCAAAAGGAATATGATCATTACATCTGCATGAAGAATAAAGTAGGGTTAGTGGCAATCAACTTGATATCTGGAGTGCTGCAAAGCTTCCTGTAGTAGCTGACATTTCATTGCTAAAGCCTTGTGTCTTGAGATAGAATTCATAGAATAGCTTAAACTGGAAGGGACCTTGAAGATCATCTGGTTCCAACCCCACCTGCTAGGGACAGGGACACCTTCCACTCGACCAAGTTGCTTAAGGCCTCATCTGACCTGGCCTTGAACATCTCCAGGGAGGAGGCCTGTTCCAGTGTTTTCCCTGTAAAGAGTTTCTTCCTAATATCCAACCTAAATCATCCAGTTTAATAGTCAAATGAAAACTGCAGTGATATGATAGAACCTGACATCTAATGCTTTATGTTCATTCTGTGTTTTCAAAGAATAGTAATCAAATCCATTACACCTTGCTTCTAAACCCCACATCTGCTTCAAACCAACTGCATTAATGCCTTTCAGAAATGTAGGTCAGGAAAAAAAATCCAGTGCTGCTCCCAATTTTGCAGAATTTACTAGTATCACAGAAGATTTTAGGCTACACTGAAGAGGTAATGCTATTTGAGTGTCCCAGTCACTATAGCACTGCTATAGCTCGTGTGACTTGAACTGGTTGCTCTTATTTAGGCTTGAAGTCAATCTCATGAATAATGTTGCCAGCTTTCTTACTGAGATTTAAAGATGACTGATCTTTCAAATCTTAGTGTTCTACAGAACTGTAGTAAAAGCTCGCTTGATTTAACCTCTTCTCAGCATGCTCAATTCTTCCAACTTTATAGATAATTTTTACAGGATTTAAAATGGATTTACTGTTTAGCTGCTCTGCTTCTAGGCACAGAAAGTGGTAATGTGAGCTTTACAGCCTTTGAAATGCATACAGGGGAATTTTCTGCTCTCTGAGGAAAGCACAGTGTGCAGGTTTTGGTGATCATGTACCAGAGTGGTGCTCTGCCACAATTAAATAGAGGGTTGGATGTGGGCATAAGCTGCAATTGCTAATCACATAGCATGTATTAAAAATTCCCAGGGAGATTCTGTTGCAAAATGTTTGACATTATTTAGTTTGCAAAGGGGGAATCTGTTAAAATGAGAACTATTTCACATTGCTGTGTCTGAATGCTTTGTCAGTGTCTAGTGTGAGATGCTGGCTGGCCTTTTGACTTTTGTGTATAGGTGGGGGAAGGGACAGTGGAAATATGGAAAATAACACATGGGTGTAAAAATATGATGTCTCCTCTTCATGCTGAACACTTAAATTCTCCTGCAAAACTGTATTCCTTTTGCTGTCATGGAGACCACTTTAGATGATTGACTGTCTATTTGGGAGACATGGATAAAACTCTAGGTCCTCAGACTCTCAGCTACCTGCTCTCCCTCCCAAATTTGTTAAAGTTTTCACTAAGAAAACAGCTGTGGATCCTTTACCTCTCTTGACTGGCATATGCACAGCCATCTAAGACTGTGCAGCTGAAATGCTGGTGCTCAATGACAGGACAAGGGGCAGTGGGTAGAAATTGAGGCATAGGAAGTTTCACATAAATATGAGGAAAAATTTTGTCACTATGAGGGTGACAGAACACTGAAACAGGCTGCCCAGGGAGGTTTTGGAGTCTCCCTCTCTGGAGATATTCAAAACTCACCTGGATGTGTTCCTGTGCAATATGGTGTAGGTGATCCTGCTCTGGCAGGGGGATTGGACTGGATAATCTTTTGAGGTCCCTTCCAGCCTCTGAAATTCTGTGATTTTGTGAAACCATTTTGAACCCACAGTCTAAATCACTGGCCCTGAGGACAGATTTTCTGACACAAGTCATCCTTCTGTCCTCTGGCATATAGCTGATGGCTCAGATGACTGAGTGCATTAACTAGGATGTTGTAGCACTTCCTTTACCTCAGCTGAGGTGTTGTCTCACAGGCAAGGAAAGGACCACACTTGACTTTGATTTTCAAGTGAAGGTTTCCCAAGCCTATTTGCCATAACCATTCAATCAGTGGTCAAATGTTCCTTGGAGCTGGGAAAACCCTGCCTGTCTAAACAGATTTATTTTCAAAATTATTTTCCAGATTATTTATTTTCTTGAAGATGATTAGCAACTAAGGGCCAAATTCTTTCTGTCAGCACAGGACTGAAGGAATTTAGCACATTATTTAACAACAGAAGCACTTAAGGCTTGCTAATGGGTAGTTAGTTCAGTTTGAGTCAGTTTTCTTCTTCTGTGCAAATGTTTATTGATCCAATTTTGCTGCATTCCTTGAGAATACTGACAATTTTCCTAGGCACAAATGAAAGGAAAATAATCTCTTTTGCCATTTGCCATTGAATCCATGGCATACACAGATGGCACAACGTGGTATTTATTAACTACTCAGCTTTCTATGTTTTCATCGTGTCTGAGAGAAAAGCAATTATAATTAATTCTTTCATTAAAGTGGTATCTTTAGTATGATTATTCCATGAGAAATAGCTCTGAAGCAAATAGCCCTCATTTATAATCTCAAAGTCCATTATCATCAGGTGAATTATCTCTTTTGAACACCTTTGGCCCTAGAGGATACATTACGTTGCCAGTGATCTTCCTTGGTATTATACATAGCAATTCAATTAAGTTCACAGTAAATTTCTCATCTGTTTATGTGACAAATGCAATTAATTTATTTGTGCAATGTAAAAGCTTACACAAAATCAATAAAAATACATCTGATGTTATGAGACATCTCACAGTTGTTTTGCATCAGTTATGATTCGCTTTTATTACAGGTTAATGCTTTTGCCTGAATTCCCAGAAAACTCCATAAAGCTCAAACTCAATCCTACACTTTTGTAAAAGCAC
Organism: Melanerpes formicivorus; assembly: GCF_026170545.1. Lineage (NCBI taxonomy): Eukaryota > Metazoa > Chordata > Aves > Piciformes > Picidae > Melanerpes > Melanerpes formicivorus. The sequence continues at coordinate 6,100,016 of NW_027142392.1, forward strand.
AAAAGACTGACTCTGGTGAAGCCACCATGGTTCTGTTCTAGGACTCTGACACAAAGTCCGTTTAATGCAGCAAGTTATGTTGCATCAATCAAGCTGTGAGTGAACAAGAGGACACAGTCTCAAGCTGTACCAGGGGAGGTTTAGGCTGGATGTTAGGATGAAGTTCTTCACAGAAAGAGTGATTTGCCATTGGAATGTGCTGCCCAGGGAGGTGGTGGAGTCACCATCACTGAAGGTGTTTAAAAAGAGACTGGATAAGACACTTAGTGCCATGGTTTATTTGATTAGATGGTGTCGGGTGATAGGGTGGACTCAATGATCTCAAAGATCTTTTCCAACCTGGTTTATTCTGTGTTCTGCACTATAGTAATGAAGTACATGCTAATTTTGATAACAGATGCAAAGTCACGAGTTAATTTAGCTGCTTTTCAATTCAGGATAAAATGGCTTGAAGTACATCACCCTTGTGCCAGATAAAGAAAATTCAGCCTCTAATTCAAGTGACAAACTTCTTCACTTTCTTTCAGTCCATAGATGGCAGTTCCCTTTTTGTATGGAGCATTTTCTTTGTATTTCTCTCGATGAAATTAAGATACTTTAGAAACTCAGTACTAAATGTGACCTTTCTGAAGGGTGGGAATAATTTCTGCTTAGAGACAGGTATAGATTCACTTAATATCTATAGGCATTTAAAATCCAAACATGATCTTGAGTGTATAAAAATGGTACAAAATTCTGAGCTTCATAAAATTTGCTAAGACATAGCCAAGGCTTCAGTGTATACTGGATTAGACAGCTGATCAGGAGTCTTCCTATGCAGGTGATGGTTCTAAGGTGAGCCAACAAATCAGCAAGCTACTGTACATCAGCAGCTTTGCAGCAATTTGCTTTGGAATTGTTTGCTTCTCTCAATGAATAGGGAATTGCCTTTCAATCTCTAAAGGGTGAGCTATCTTAAATTACTTCACTGAAATGAAACTATGAAACTATGAAACTATGAAACTACTTCACGTTTTTAAGGCATAAGAGGGCACATAGACAATTACAGTGGAAAACTATGATGTGTGATAACATATTCTCTGCACTCAAACTCCAAATGTAAAATTGATGGAAGAGCTGAGTAGTATCACAGCCTTCCCTGAGGAATACTGACTGGGAAGGAAGAAACTGCTGTAAATAATCAGGGGAACTTAAAGCAAATAAGCATGGCAGATCAAAGGGAGCATCTTCTCCCTCTTAATCCCAAATTATTGCTAAGATTATTTTCTTAACTGATTATGAGAACCACAGTTTCATTAAATAAGGAGGAAATAAATGTAGGTATTTACAGAGAACCTTTTCCTAGGGGTCTTTTGAATAGCAAAGGTATTGTGTGTGGTTTTGCAACAAAACTGAAAACAGTAAAGAAGTGAGAGAATATTTGAGACATAGATGTCACACATGCTAGATGCATTAAGGTATTAATTCTTCATAGCATACAGAACCAAATAATTGATTGAACAGAAACTCCCCATGAACTCATTATACGAGCCAGATAATTCCAGTAAATGTCAAATGAAACTGTGTTTAGCTATGTAGGAGCGAAAATCAACATTCAGGTTAATATACTTCCTTTATTTATGCTGACTTCAGTGAGGATAAGTGATGAGTGCGGTAGAACGTGAGTGTGGCTCAGTGAAGCACATGGTTGTTGCCGTCCTTGGCATGGAGGAACTTAAAATATAAATGAGAATTTCAGCTTTCATTTTCTGAAGAAGATAGCTTAAGAAAGGAAACCCAGCTATTTCTGTGTGCAAAAACTTATGACAGCCAAAACTAGGGCACCTGTCTGTAATGGTGCTGCCTACACTGTATTCAAAATCATAGGCTCTTCCTTTCCTTTTTATAGTGTATTTACCACTTGCCATCAAGGATCAAAGTAACATCAATTAACTTCAATATATACCCACAACAGATCAGGTCAGAAAGAACTGTGTATAGCACATTCTGCACCTCTAAACTGCTCACCAGAAACCAGAATCTGAAGCAAAATGATTTGTCACTGCTTGTAAACCCACATCTCCAAAGCAGAGCCAACTGCCTTGCCAGTTAGGAGAAGTTAAAAGTTAAGCACACTTAATGTACCCATTTACACATTTTGACCTCTTTAGGTACTCTGGCTTCAAAGAATTAATGTTAAATATCCAGATTTTATAAGAGCAAATGGTAAAATTCTTTTACATAAAATAATGGAATGGAGTGGAGTGGAATAGTTGGAAGGGACATACGATGATCATCTAGTCCTACTGCCTGATCACTTCAGGGGTGGCCAAAGGCTAAATCATGTTAGTAAGGGCTTTGTCCAAATGCATTTTAAATACTGACAGGCTTGGGGCATTGAGCACCTCTCTAGGAAGCCTGTTGCAGTGTTTGACTATCTCCATGGCAAGGGAATCTTTCCTTTATTCACTTCAAAACTCAGCGCACTTTAAAACTCCAAAGTTTTATATGTCAGACCTTTCCAATAAAGTCTTCCTTTAGCTGCAGGGCTAAATAATAATCCTTTAAAAATACATAATAGAACTACAATCAGATTAATAACCATTTTTAGACACTTGCTGGTTATGCTGGATTGTACAGCAAATCTGGGCTGGTTTTCACTTACATGAAAATGCTGCCTACACTGATAAACACTACTAAAAATGCTCTCTTAAAAATGAGAATATTTTAAGGGTTATTGTAACAGTAAAAGATTAAGATTTCTCTGTTAATGTCTGAGGAGAAACATGGTGACTTTTTTTGGTTGCCGTTTTATTTTGAAGCTGTGAAGATGAAGAATTTCCAAAATTATTCCCCTCCCACAAACCTTATTGTAAAAATCTTTTTAGTACTGACTCCTGGAACAAATCCCATTGATTTGATTCAGGAAAGTAAAGAGAAATTGGGCCAGCAGTGTCAGTACAATAGGAGTGATAAATCTCCTTCATGTTTTAAAGAAGGAAAGACTTACCTTTTGAGAAGAGATGAGATGACACGGCAACGACTGTGTTCTTCTTAGAGAGTGCTGTCTTGGACACACTGGTAAAAGATATCTTCCTTCTTGATGTAGATCAAAAGAATGAAGTTGTTTAAATGTACTTGGCATGCGGTTGTTGTATCTCTTCCAGAAGAGAAAAGAGAGAGATATACACCAAGCCCTTAGCTGCAGAACTGCACCTTTGTTCTAGGCAGATGCTGGTGGAAAACCTGCTACTTCACACTGCTCTTGTTACTTTGTTGAGCAATGATTTGATCTGACAAAGAGCTTCTAGCCAAATATCCTGTTAATAAAAGAAGACCTGGGGTGCTGCACCCTTTCAGAGGTGTGGATGAAAATCCAGCGACAGTTAAGGGCATGAATATATGAAGTTAAAGCACATAAAAGCTTTGGTGGTGATACTCTCTGTTGCCCATCCAAGAAATTCTCCTACAAAGGGATTCAAGCAATGACAATAAAATTTGAATGCTGAGAAAAACCATCCCTTCTTTAAAATGCTCGTGTCAATTACAGTCAAGCTGTCTCATAGACAGCCTGAATCAGACAGGTCAGTACTGTTCCAGAGTGCTGTACAACTTCTTTGAAGGAAATATATAGTTTAAAATGAAAGTGATGTATAAGCAAGGGTAGGGAGACTAAGAAGGAAGCAGAAGAAAATATAGTGTAAAATTAAGAACATTTTCTTTCCACAAAGTCCATTATAAGAGTTGAGCAATTAAATTCTATATGATATAAATCAGTGGAAGATTTTGTGAGCAGTGCCATCTGCCCTATGGAAAGTATTCCAGATGGAACTATGGAAAAAATCAATTTTTTTCAAATGAAGTTATTCACATGGTTTTAATGCTCTAAACTGAAAGAGAATTGATTACCTGGACACTCAAATCAATTAATTTTGACTGCTTTCACTCTTTAGTAAATATCCACAGACTCCTAGTAAGGAAGTAAAGAAAGAAAAAAAAAAAAGGGAGAGAGAGAGAAAAGAGAATGAAAATTAACATCTAATCAAGTTGTAGGTTAGCAATGGAGTTAATGAGACAGACTTAAGGGACCCTCAGGGATTTCCAAGGCTTACAAACTAGCTGGCCCATTGCTGGCATCTTTCTTTGGGATTTCCATCCTGTTTACTCTGTCTCAGGAGTGCTTTTCCACACTGCTTATGTGTGTGTGATTACTTTATTATCTTTGTTTATGTGCTGCTTATTCATGCCCTTCTTCTCTGGCCACTAGCCAAACAGGGAACATCTTCCTGTGTCCCATTTATCTTCCTAATAAGACTCCTTCTCAAAACTCCTATTTTTCCTGTGTGAAGGACTGATTGTCTCTCTGTGGAAGTAGCTGTTGTCATGCTTCCTTGACTCAGTTGTTTGATTTTGTCTTTCTCTCAGCTCTTTTAACTACTTATTAATTCCAGAGGAAAAAAGACTATCAGCTCAAATCAAGGTTTCTTCTTAAATTCAGCCTGTTTTCCTGTTTTCAGGAAATAATGTGGAATCTCTTGTAGTGCACTGTTGAAACCAGATAACTGCTGTCTAACACTTGATCACAAGCACCCAGACATACTTTATATATAATTATTTCTTTTAAGCCTACAGTAGGTTCTGAAAATATCACTGTGAAAAATCATGGCAGAAGTGTGACTGCACTCCTGTTGGAGAAAGCTGGTTTATTCTAGTGACACTGATGTAAAAATGTTTCTGCTTTGGAAAGGGATTAGCACTGTTTTAATCTACCTGGATATTCATAGAATCATGGAATAATTCGGTCTGTAAGGGACCTTGAAAGATCAGCCAGTTCACCCCTCCTGCCGTGGGATATGACGTCATGTAGAGACCATTGAATAAGAATTTGTATTCTCCCAGAGTAATTAGTTAGGCTCAGGGAATACTGCCTCACATTTCGAGCTGCCTGCACTCAGGCGTTAGAGCAATTTCTAGCTTTTGCTAGCTATGCCAAAAGCTTTTCCCTTCTGCTGCGGTGCTTGCGGCACTGGCGTTGGTTCTCTCACTCCGGCTACCACCTCAGCACCGCGGACAGCACCCAGAGCTGACCCCAGGGCTGCTGCTCTCCCGGCTCCCCTGCCAGCTCCGTTGCTCGGTCCCCTGCCTGTTGCCCTGTCAGCTCACTCTGCAGCTGGGCAGTGCTAGCCCAATGGCCTGCGTTAAATCTGTTCTGTCTCTCAGCTGCACCTGATGTATGCATACGACAGCCATCAGTCTTAATAGGATGCAAACTAGACTCCAGCCTTAGGGGAATTGTGCTTATGGAAGGGGTATTATTGATGGTAATGGGAAATGGACTTGCCCTTAGACATACCAAATAGAATAGCTGAGAGTTATTTGCACCTCTCTGAATATAACTTTGAGAGGTTGTTGAAACAGCAGAAGACTAGATTAAGATACCAAGGTATTTGATCAGATAGTGTTACATGAGATGTTAAATTTGATGTGCAGCATGACCTGAGTATTTAATTCAGATGAGTCAGAGAGTATGTAGTCTTCATAAGACTTATGCTTAAAGTTAGATGGCATGACCTGCAAAAATGAAAACCACAAGCAAAACTTATCTACATATGTTAGTCAAAAGATTGAGTCTGCATGCCAAATGACAACAGCTTTGATGGTAAGTAACACCATTCAACAGGGTTCATAAGATGCAAGCAGATAAACCTTCTGAAGATTCCTGGGCGGTTCTAATGCTGTTTAGTAGATGGGTAGAAAAGATGAATGTCTTTGTCAAAAGCTTGCTAGATTTTGGTCCCTGGTGAAAGATCTGAATTTACATGGTCATTGCTGTCACATGAAACTTGAAGAGCAGCTTGAGACCTTTCATCTGCAGCAAAGTATTATACAGTCAAAAGTTCAAACAAGGAGGCTTTTCTTCAAATCCCACACAAGGAAGATACCTCAGTGGAGAAGGATATGCTTGCTAGTTATTTATTTATTTACTGTAAAAAGATGGCTATATGGTAGTCCTGGTTATGAAGACATAGTTTAACTTGACTAGGTTAATGAACTTTGAGGTCATTAGTGGAAGTGTTCACATGCACTTTAAATGGGCTTTTGTACATAGGGTGTAGCTGCTTCTCTGATCCTGGAGGAAGAAATGCTTCACCAAAAAATCAGACATACATCTGAACTAGTGCAGCCTCTCAAATTCTGCTCATAAAAAGAAATTATCATATGACCTACTTCTCTGTTCAACATGTTAGCTAAAATGTTTTTGGCACAACAAGAAGGGAGAGATGGCTCCTTGCCATATGCCTCTCTCTTATACCTTGAGCCGTCAGCTGCTTAACTCCCCTCCCTCTATCCCTCAATATAGCCCTAGAATATAAAATACTTGATAAATGTACATTGTGCTTGCACATTCCAGTATTAAATTGAATGTATATATGAAGTTCTAAAAACCCCCAAACAAACAGTGGATAAGGCATTCTGAAAGTAGGATCCTAGACAGAAAAGAGATAATTCACAATCGTACTTTCAGAGTTATATGTGTCTAAGGGATCAGTCTTCATCCCTGGAGCTTCACACAGTCCCAGGATGCACTGACACTGATATTCATAGACACAGCAGTGACGTGGTAGTCTAGAAAACCAGAATCTAAGCACAAACAAAAAAATTAATCATTTTCTTCTGTTGTGTTTGTGAAGGACAGAGAAGGTATGAGAACATCACATGCACCCTGCTAAAGCTCCTGTTGCAGCTGTGGAGATAGCAGAATAAGCTGTGAAGCAGCCATGCCGTCTCCATAGTAACAGAAAGGCAAGGATGATGATTCGGTATTGAACATGCACTCTTCCTATTACTATGCAACCTCAGGATTTTTTAAGTGCAGGCTCCAAATAGAACCTTCCTTTTACACCCCCAAATTAGAAGAGACGGAAATTGCAGAGCAGTCTTGTACTGCTGGGCAAGCCTGAACAAACAATGGAGATTTTTATGTCAGAATGCTAAATTGTCACAATGTAAAAACAATAAATGTGTTTGCTGAAGAGATTGTGAAATAAATCCTGCACTGACTGAATAGAGTTAAATGATAGACAAGCTTATAGATCCCTCCTGTTCCCTCCCCAGTCAGGGAGCTCAGCTGTAAACCTTTCTGTTGCTTAGTGAAGGGAGGTGGATTAGATTGTATGTTACTCACAACCATCTCTGTGAATCACTTCGACATGTCTGTTGGTTTTCTTTACCAAACAGGAAAGTAAAAATGGTTTTAAATTAAATTACTTGAAAACATCAAAATGTATTTTCTAAACAGTATCTAAAAAACCCTCAGTAGTTTGGAACTTGTTTACTGATGGGTACATCTGTGTGGGTCTTTGCCAGCAGACAACATATCAGATTTCTCCACTTTTCTCGGAGCTAACTGGTATCCAGATGACTATATTAGTGCAAAGATATTATGGTGCACCTCTTAGAGATGCTTATTACCACAGACTTAATGTTATGCACCCCAGCTACTGGGATGCAGGCAGTATGAGCTCAGTGTTTCCACTGACATCCATGCTGATATACCATGCATTCAGCTCCTTGGTTCATGTACTGAATTTGGGTTCAGGCACCACAGTTCATGTAATACGTGCCTGGGGTCCAAGTTTGTATACACAGAGGGCAGACCATGATGCAAAGACCCACATGCTGGAAGCATAACCATTTTTCTTTGCTTATAAATTAGAAAATATGGAAGTCTGACTAGTTCTCCATATTTTTGGAATATACTTTGTCCTTCTCTTGATGCCTTTCCCCTTTCTTTCCCCAGGATATTAATCTCTTCTCTCTCCCCTTGTACTGTAAGGTTGCAATTGTTTTGCTTTTATTGCTTCTTTCTCAGGGACCTTTTACTGGGTCTATCTAGAGAATGTTGGCATGGTCAATGGGCAGAAGGATTGGAACTACTAGAGCAGTAAAATGTTATCTGATTTGCATAACATTTTTCTGTAACAGTAAAATTTCCACTGGAGCACTGAAAAAAAAGGGTTTATACATGGTCAAGGATCTAACCCATGATTTGTAGATATGATGGTGATAAACATGTCAGAAATTCACCCCCAAAAGATGTTATTTTTACTATGGAGAGGAAATTATGTATAGTTGCTTATACTTGTTCCTTCTAGTGATTAGATTATAAGCATTTTCTTGGCTTGAAATGAAATGTTTTAATTACATTTCTTTTTTTATTCTGTGCATATTTCTCCTCCCCCCCAAAAAACCAGCAAGTGGTGAGACATGAAACTGCATGTCTTAAGCAAGTGAAGAGAATAAAGAAAATGTTCCTGAGATGCTGGGTTTGATATTAACATTTACTGACAAGTTTGTCACACTACCCAGCAGCACTGACCTTATTATGCCAGTCTCATCTTCGAGCAGCCTCCATGCAGTAGTGGGAAAAGAGGGCAGGCTATTTTTATAAACTGCAAAATGTACACAGATCACAGGGCTCACTGAAGCACACACATCTTATGATGATTTTAAAGGAACAGTAAAAAGAATAATAATGGGGTTGATTTTTTTTTCTTTAGCTTGTAAGAGAAAAGCTGTTATTCAAAGGCCTCTGCTGGAGTCTAACCAAGTGAGATGTGCAGCAGTTTTGCCTCCAAACCAGACCTGCTGCTGGCCAAAGTGGTTTGTTGATAGTGCCTCTGTGATAATGCACTTAAGAAAGGATAAAAAAATGCTGTACAGCAGCTGTGAAAGATGTATGAGAAGGTATGAAAGAAACAGCCCTGCAGACACTAAGGTCATCAAAAAAGGAAGGGAAGGAGGTGCTCCAAGCACTGATGTAGAGATTCCCCTGCAGCCCATGGAGAAGACCACAGTGATGCATGTTGTCCCTCTGCAGCTGTGGAGGACTCCACACCAGAAACGGGGATGTGCCCTGAGGGAAGCTATAGTCTGTGGAGAGCCTGCACTGGAGCAGGCTCCTGGCAGGAGCTATGGCTTATGGAGAGGACCCAGGAAGGAGAAGATTTTATGGCAGGACCTGTGAAGGACCCACACTAGAGCTGTTTGCTCTCAACAGACTGCACTCCATGTAAAGGATCCATGCTGGACAAGTTTGTGAAGGAGTCTGTCCCATGGGAGGCACCCCATGCTGAAACAGTGGAAGAGCATGAGGAGGAAGGAGCAGCAGAAACAAAATTATCTGTTGTGAACTGACTCCAATTCCCATGTCCCATCCCCCTGAGCTACTCAAGGCAGAGAAGGTAGAGTCAGGAGTGAAGCTGAGCCTGGGAAGAAGGAATGGTGGAGAGGAAGGTGTTATTAGTTTTGTTGTTACTTCTCACTACCCTAGTCTGTTATTGATTGGCAACAAATTGAATTAATTTCCCTGCAGCGTGTCTGTTTTGCCCAGTGAGTGATGTCCCTGTCCTTATTTCAACCCATGAGCTTTAGGTTGTACCTTCTCCTCCTGTCCTGCTGAGGAGAGGAAGCAATACAGTGGCTGGGTGGGCACCTGGTGACCAGCTAAGGTCAGTGCACCACTGTGTGCTTCAGTTTGAGCAAACACTTTTCACACTGGAAATTTCCTTTTTAAAATGAGCTTTACTAAAGCAACAGCTATTCCTCAATTACAGAGTCTTTCCATTCTTTAGAATACCTTTAGTCTAGCTTTGACCATCTGAGGACCCTTTCATGACTCATTGGAAAGCAGTCTGTTTTCTAGAGTCATGTTCTAAACATTTTACTTCAGTCTGAGAAACTCACTCAGCTGTTGTCCATGGTCCCTCTTTCTGGAACAGGCTCACAGAAAAGCCAGCCAAAGGCAAATACAAACCCATTTGCTGGAAGATAATGCTCTGGCTGGAGACCACAACTCACTATTCAAACTGCATCAGCGGTACAGGCAAATACAAACCCATTTGCTGGAAGATAATGCTCTGGCTGGAGACCACAACTCACTATTCAAACTGCATTAGTGGTACAAAGAGAGGATGGAGGGAAGACATCTATTCTCTTCCTCCTTCACCCCTCTATATCATGTGATAGTACAGCCTTGTTTTGCAGTTAGTCAAAGTTCAGAATAATGTGTTGCATTTAGTGTCATAGTATCAGTCAGGGTTGGAAGGGACCACAAGGATCATCTAGTTCCAACCCCCCTGCCATGGGCAGGGACACCCCACACTAGATCAGGCTGGACAGAGCCTCATCCAGCCTGGTCTTAAACACCTCCAGGGACGGGCCCTCAACCACCCCCCTGGACAACCCATTCCAGGGCTTCACCACTCTCTTGTTTGAGGATTTTCAGAAAGCAACAATAAAACAGGTAGTGAGTGAAAATTCAATCCTGAGGGTTAGTTATACTCACAGAATAGTACCAGGATTAGCTGAGTCTTTATAATTTAACATCTACGTGCAGATCATAGAATCATGGAATCAATAAGGTTGGAAAAGACCTCAAAGATCATGAAGTCCAACCTGTCACCCAAGACCCCATGACTGCTAAACCATAGTTTCAAGTACCATATCCAATCCCTTTTTGAACACCTCCAGGGATCTCCCTGGGCAGCCCATTCCAAGACATGTAGTGGCAGGTGATACAGAGCTACCTGAGCTTTATCACATGTAGCAACGGGACTGTTAGGAAGACTACAAGTGTTAGTATGTGGTCTGCCAGTGCAAGAACATGCAGAAATGGAGAAATTCTCAACAGTCTTGGTGTAGACTTTTTTGATAGAAGCAGTATAACTGTGACTGTCTAACTCAGTCTCCTAATGAAAATCACTGCTGGATTCCTCCCTGAAAGTGTCCCAACCATTTCAAGCTGACTTCTGTTTTGCACATTTTTCTGCTGGCTCTACAGCAGTGTGCAGTTCTGTGACTGTGATGGATCTGAAGCCCCCGAAGCTTGGGAAGCTCCAGTCAGTACATACCTCTACAGCATTAGGGGCAATGGCTGCTACCAACGCATCAAACCACTTTCAACTCAGCGTTGGCTTCCCACAAAATATCGGATCAAGTTCAAAACCTTTGTCTTTTGTTTTCAAAGTACTGAAAGGCTTGAGTTAAAAGACTTCAAAAATTAATTTAACCTTCTAAAATTAAAACAATGTATAAAGGAACAAACAAATGACACAAGTTAATCACCTATGCTTAATACAGTGCCAGAAAAACTTGTACTACAGCAAAGGGAAAGAGGATAAAACATTAGACACTCTTACTGTTGATCTCATTGGAGGTGATATAAACAACTGTGATTTGTCACCAGAGCTTCTTGCTTGTGAGGGGAAGTGAACCATGCTTGTGAGATGTTTGCTTGGTCATGGTTTACCTTACATTTCAGTTGTAGACCAAGGATTTTGGTGACCCGAGCTGACAGCCTGATATGTGTTATGAGATCACATATCCACTGAGCTGCATCTGATACCTGTTGGATGATATTAGTCATGCAAAGCTCTGATTTTTCAGTTGGACTCAGATCCCACCTTAAGCGCTTTCAATGGAGTGAGATATTGAGAAGATTATCTTCTGCTCTGTGAGCTTGTTTCATTTGACATCATTTAGAGAACTCATGAGACACTGGAGCTGTGTCTTGTGCATTGGTGGTAGGATGTTTCCATATTGTTTACCCACTAAAGAAAAAAGAAAACTTGATTTTCTGGAGACTTCAATAACTTGCCTCTTAAGATAGCTGGGAATCTTCTCATTATCAAATCTAAAAGTCAGCAGTCAACTTGTGCCTTAGTGCTTCTGTAGCCAGACCTTTAAAATAAGATAAATGACAGAATAAAAAGCTGTACATGGCTATAAAACTCAAACAATGTGTGTCAATAGGGTACATTTAATGAAGGTGCAGGTATAAAAAGAAGGCAGATATTTACTGTAAAGTTAAGAGCTAAGGTGATAGAAAAAAGAATCCTCTTCAAGGAAAAGTTTACTTAACCTTATGTTTGCCCAGTCCCCTTAGTATCAAGGGAAATGTGGTGCAAGTTTTCCTCTGATGCCAAATACTGCTGTGAGGTCCTAGTGAGACTCCATGAACATAGTCAAGAAAGGAAGTTTCTTTCCTATTTTGTGAATAAGCTAGAAAAATACAAAAGAGAAGATAGAACTTTTTGACAGTTGGGTGAAAGGATGCACTTCATCCTGTGTTATAGTCTCTTTGAAAGAAACCGTTGCTTATCTTACATGTAATTTGTCATGACTGCTCTGGATTCCTGGGTTTTTTATGAGAAGTGATCATGATAGCACACTAGGAATATTTTACTGAACTTCAAAGAAATCAGAGAAAGAGAGAAAAGAGGACAAGGGAAGCGGAACACTGATTAGACTTTCTACCTGACAGCAATCGCATTTTAGAACAAAGGTGTTATTTATGTGAAGAAATTGTAGTCCATCTCAGTAACCAAAACTATTTCTGACACTGCAGTGAAAACAAAGCCCATAGAAATTTTTTTCCAGGTTTTCCATAAGATTTCATAATCTTTTCTCTATTTATAAGAAACAGGAACCCTTAAATGTTTTTAACATTTCTTTGTCATACAAAATGCCTGCGCTCTGCACTGGGAAAATCGGGACCCACCCTCATGTAACCTCTGTTGCATTCATTACTGAAGAATCATGAAATCCTGGGCGTGTGGATGGCATTTCTTCCTTTCTCCACATGAATCCCTTTTGTTCAGGTTCTATACAACACAGAGATCTCTGGAGCTGTTAGGTCCCAGTGTGGGTTTTGCTCTGTGTGTTCATCTGAAGAGATCCAAACTTGACCCAGATAGTTGTCTTATTGAGTCTTCTGACCTGGTTTTGTCAACAGCCAGCTTGTTTCAGCAGCACTTGTGTTTCTAATCTTAAGCATTGTACCAGTTCTGTACATTATTGCAGAATTATGCCTCCCAGATACTTTTCATTGAGAGTAAATCATGTTTTAAAAAAACCCCACGAGCCTTTCTTTTACATTATAATGTGGTGGCCATCCTGGATGTGTCTAAATTCAGGGTGGAGTAGTTCTGCTCCTACATTCAAAGGTAGCACACGTGTAAGATAGCAGTTACCAGACCGCAAATACATCTACAAAGCCCCCATCTTGCAGTCTATAAAGTCTTAATGGAAGACAGAAATAACTGACAGTGAAATAAGCAAAGATCACAATGACTAAATCACCTTTCATTTTTCAGAATGTCTGTCTCTGATGGAGGTCATTATGGGTGCTGTTTTTTAGCACACTCTGTTTTCCTGCACTGTGCTGCACCAAGGAGTGTCAGAAGTGGTCAAGTAATAATAGTAATTCACTTTGATTTGCTTGTTGGAAATAAGCACTTGTGCTTCTTTGTTATTGAAGCAAAAGAGAATAATGAATACAGGTAGATTCTGAGAGCTGTTCAAATCAACCTTGACCATCCAGCCTGCCTCTTTGGTTTGGCTGTGAGGCTATTATAGGCTACTTATGCTTTGCTAAAGCCACATCTGCAAGTTCCCAGCTATTCAATGACCCAGTCATCTCATCATAGAAACCCACCAGGCTCACTGGGTATGATACACCCTTAGTATATCTCTGGTAGCTACTTGCAATCAAATTCTTGTGCTTCATGTGCCTGGAAATAGCCTCCAGGAAGATTTGTCTCTTAATTCTCCTGTGAACAGGTATTATGTGAACTGACTACTCAGGTTTTTTCCTTGCTCTTTGAACGTAGGTATAATGTTTGTCTTTTTTTTCCCCCAGTGATTGCAAATTTCACCTAATTTCCATGATATTACAGTGATGATTCAGAGTAGCATTACAATAGCTTATAGCAGCTCTTGTTGTACCCACAAACACATCTCACCCAGTTGTTTACCTCCTGTTTCCTAAGTGGCCCCTAATTTGGTTCAAAAGGCCAGAGCAGTTGTGTGGCATGAAAGTGTCTTCACACTTTTCTCTGAGAGCATTTCTGTACAGGAGAGCATTTGCCCCATTTTCATTATGCTTGGGGGTTGTAAAAGCATCTGTAAATCAAAATCAGATTAATGAATCAGTGAAAGAAGGGCAAACTGGGCTATGACAATATTGCTCCATCATCTTTAGATTAAATCAGACTCCGTTTAGTGTAGCAGGGATTACATAGTCTCAAGATGTGCCAGGGGAGGTTTAGGGTGGATGTTAGGAAGAAATTCTTCATATAAAGAGTGATTTCCCATTGGAATGGGCTGCCTGGGGAGGTGATGGAGTTGCCATGACTGGAGGTGTTTAGGAGGAGACTGGATGGGGTGCTTGGTGCCATGGTTTAGTTGATTAGATGGTGTTGGATGATAGGTTGGACTTGACCATCTCAAAGATCTCTTCCAACTTGGTTAATTCTATTCTATTCTATTGCTTGTCCACTGCAATGACTAAAAATAAAGGCAAATTCAACTAATTCCAGCATAAAACTGTAAATCACACTTCAGAGGGCAGCATTCTAACAACATACAGTTTGTGAGACTGAACTTGTTAATGTGAGACAATATGAATGCAAGTTTGCATAGGACATAACATTCTGGTTTGCATGTGTGAATTATCATTTATTTCTTGTTTTCTAAAGGAATTAAATCTTAACCATACAACATCCTTGCAGCAATTTTACATGTGGTTTTTGCTGCCGTTGTTGGTTTTTCGGTTGTTTGAGGTTTATTTTCTTATTTGTTTAAAATTTGCATTTAATATTGTAGATTATTGAATTAGACACTATATTGGTGTGTTAAAGCACAGCTTAGCTGCTTGAGGAAGGTAACTGTTCTACTCTAAATGGCACTGGTGTGGCCCCACCTTGGGTACTGCGTGCAGTTTTGGATGCCTCAATATAATGACATCAAACTATTGGAGTGTGTCTAGAGGAAGGCAACCAAGATGGTGAAAAGCCTTCAGGGTGAGACTTATTAGGACCAGCTGAGATAACTTTATCTGTTCAGTTTGAAGAAGAACAAGCATGACCTCATCACAGTCTACAGTTACCTCAGGAATAGCATCAGTGAGAGAAGTGTCAATCTCCTCTTGCTGGTGACCAGTGGAAATGGAAAGAAGATGCATTAGGGAAGTTCAGGTTGGACATCAGAAAAATGTTCTTACCTAAGAGGGTGATTGGTTGCTAGAACAGTGTCCCCAGGGGAGTGATCATGGCACCACATCTGCCAAAGTTCAAGGAACATCTGTGTGATGCTTTTTGTCATGGAATTTCAGTTTAGGTAGTTCTGCAAGAAGCAGAGGTTCGACTTGATGATCCTTATGAGTTCCTCCCAAGTTGAGAAATTGTATGATTCTATGAGCCTCACTGAGTCAAAATAAAGAAAATCTTCTAGACAGATACATTTACACAGGACATGACTGATACTCAGTTACTGAGATCTAAAGAAACTCTGCTAGCCATGCCTCTGAGCTCATATAATAGGAGCTACAGAAAACAGAAGAATTGGTTCCATGGAGTGCTGAGATCCTTCCAATCTATTTGGCATCAGTGAGAGTCAGGTGCTATGGAGAACCCTCTATGACTGAGCATGCAGGAGCCACACTGCAACCCCCCAAGCTTACTAGTGTACACCAGGGCAGAGATTGCAGGCAGGCTATGTTTGACAGACATCACAATCCTTCAGTTTGAATAATCACTGTTCTCTCTTTACACTCCTGCTCTTCTTCCACATGATGGTCATCAGTCTGAAAACACTCCTGAAGAGTAAGATTGCTCTTAGCTTTGTCCCCATCACCTGGCCATA
This sequence comes from Melanerpes formicivorus, assembly GCF_026170545.1. Lineage (NCBI taxonomy): Eukaryota > Metazoa > Chordata > Aves > Piciformes > Picidae > Melanerpes > Melanerpes formicivorus. The sequence continues at coordinate 6,115,700 of NW_027142392.1, forward strand.
ATGCTGGAATAGTGCAGCATCATGCAGCTCTTTTATCAGAGATTAGCTTTAGCTGTGTATAACTTTTGCTCATGTGACAGTATATCAGCAAGCGGTTAGCAGGTGCTTGAGTCTGTTCTGTTTCATGGCTTGTGGCCTGCATGTTGAGAAAAAAAGTGAATTCAGGGCTGAACCTCCTTTCCCCTCCATTTTAGAAGTGAGAACCTGAGAAAGAACACCTTCTTAATGACACACAGAATATAATTTTCTGACTCAGGACGATAATTCTGGTTTACTTGAAAATGCTCATAAACCAGACCAAACTGTTCAAACTATTCCAGAATGAGAGCTAGAATCTGCCCAAATCCATCTAGCTTCATGGTTTCTTCGAGACAGTCAGTTCTAAGGACATATATTGTTTCCAAATGAGAGCAAATGCTGACATCCAGAGGCAGGATAATGTAATACTTTACAGGGCCTCATACAAAGCATAACATTGAATGCATGATAACAGGACCATGAGGAATGGCTTCTAAGGAACTTCTTTATGTATTTACACCTGCAATACAGGTAAATATTAACATAGAAGAAGAAGAACAATGAAGAAAAATAACAGCAACAATGACAATAATAATAATAATAATAATAATAATAATAATAATAATAATAATAATAATAATAATAAATAACAGAAGAGGAAGGGTATATTTTGAAATGAGGTGACATGGACCCTTTAGAGGTCTGCATTTCTTGGAGATGGCAAATGTTAAGAGGCAGCAGCTGCAGCTTCAGCACATGTGGAATGTTTTCCTATCCCATCTCAAATCAAGGCCACCATGTACCTCAAAGCCCTACTCATGATTTCTACATCCCCAATGTCTGAAGCAAGATCACCATTCATTTACAGAAATTATGTTAAGTAGTTTTGTTATTGTCTGTTATACAAAGAATTGTTACTGGAATGACTTTACTGAGAATGGAGAGAAAAGCATTTAAATATTAGGAAGTAGAAGAAGCTGTTGTATAGTTCTAGCTCCACCTCTCATGACTTTAAACATTCTCCTCTGAAACTGGGGAAGAGCTGTTTGTTGCTGCTCTGCTCCTTCCCATCTGTCTTTTTATTCTTCATGACACTTGTGGCCTGTTCATCATATCTGAAATAACAAATCCAATTTTGTTTTGCTTGCTGTAATGCCTTGGGGTCAGTGCTCATGTGTTGCATCACAGCTCTCTTTCATGTTACTGCTGACCCTCGTTCACTGTTTCCAGGTCTCGTTTCTCTTCATTAGGTGTTATCCCCTTTGCATCAGTTCATCCTTCCCTCCACAAATAATTGCATCAAGCAAAAAAAGCCTTCAGCTATTCTAGGCAACATTTAATTTCTGGTTTGGTGAGTCGCCCATGTAACATATTTGGAATGGAATGGAATGGAATGGAATAGGATAGAATAGAATAGAGTAGAATAGAATAGAATAGAATAGAATAGAATAGAATAGAATAGAATAGAATAGAATAGAATAGAATAGAATAGAATTAACCAGGTTGGAAAACACCTTCAAGATCATTGAGTCCAACATCTCACCCAACACTATCTAATCAACTAAACCATGGCAACAAGTGCCCCATCCACCCTCTTCTTAAATGCCTCCAGTGATGGTGACTATTTAAAATCCAGTCTAGAGTCCTCCTCTTCCCCTGAACATCCTCCTTTTCACCAGTTTCTGGAAAAGGATGAAATCTGTTACCCTGTGTGTGCCTAGCATGATACAAGGTGCTAACAAACATTGGGAGGGAACAAATCCATAACTGGGATGGGCAGTGATTGTGCTCTGCTGGGTCTCAGTCTGAAATGATGGTTTTAGCTAGAATTCAAATAAATTTTTACTGCCACAAGATGGCAGATGGGAACAAGACAAGAGTACAAGGAGAGGATTTAACAGACCAGTAGATTTTCATCATCTTTGAGCCAAATAATAGTTATGGATAGTGATTCATTTACCTTGTGATCAACAATGGGACTTTCATGGCAAGCAAGGAAATATTTTCATTGGTGTTGAAGGGTAGCAGATGAAGCCTGGGAAACGGCTGGCGCTAAAGGAATAACAAAACCAGCTCAGAGACTAATAACATCAAGATTTAAAGTAGCATTCTGGATTTTATAATGCTGATCTTTAAGAGTAGTACATTTCATAGGAATGAATTTTAAGCTTTCAAATAAGAGTACGATTATAGTCAACAATTCTTTATTTTGTGGTACTTTTAAATTTTGTTCAGTATTGCAAAAACTAAATGTACCTGTCAGGATGCAGGCTCTTTCCCCAGCTGATATGTGGCTTACCCCAGGCCTTTACCTTTCCCCATTTAAATCTGAATAACAATCTCTCTGAGTATTCAGACTCACAGAATCACTAAGGTTGGAAGAGACCTCAAAGATCAAGTCCAACCTGTCACCACAGACCTCATGACTAAACCATGGCACCAAGTGCCATGTCCAATCCCCTCTTGAGCACCTCCAGGGATGGTGACTCCACCACCTCCCTGGGCAGCACATTCCAATGGCTAATAACTCTCTCAGTGAAGAACTTTCTCACATGGTTGCTGGAAACTGTGAGACAGGGCCAGTGCTCTGCTAAGCAGTTGTGACACTCAATAAAAAACTTTGAAACACATGGCATGACAGTTTTCCAGCTGATAGCTCCAGCCACATGAGTTAAAAGTGCTTTACCCACTGTTTTATTTGAGAGAGGGTCTCTGTGTAGATTTAACATTCCTGCTCAATGTAAGCTTGCTACAAATCATGGAACCATAGAACCATTTTGTTTGGGAAAAACCTCTAAGGTCACCTAGTTCAAATGAAGTAATTGACTGTGCCTTAGCAAGAAGCTAAACAGTACCAGTCTGGCAGCTCTGCAGGACACAGGCCCACTGAAGTACAAGTGAAAAATCAAATGCCACAGTTCTGAAGCCTCTGCCCACCAAACAAGCAGCCTTGTTTGGGGGCCCACAACTCCAAGCCCTGCCTCAGGCAACAGCAGCCTGTAGAAGTTTCCTGTTATTTCATCACAGGGATTGACTGCCTTTAGGTTTTCAGGTAGTATTTTAAGCTTTAGATTCTACCTACTAAGCCCTAAGTGATGCCTGTTTGAGAGATTACCAGTGTTGGCACATAGAGGTTGGCTGGCAAAGTGATGCCCACCTTGCAGAACACCTTCACACCTGAAGGCTTGATGCTTGCAAGATGTGAACCATACCTACCATCTTCATGGTTCCACATAGGTAACACATGAGCTCTAAAAAACCCCCAAAACCCAACAAAAAACCCAACAAACCCCACCAATGTCAGTGAACCCATTTTCTAACCAGGCACAGTGAGAGTTAGGACTGTGATTTATGTCTCAGCTGAGTGATTGAAGGCCCAGGCTGGACAAGACGACTCTCTTCAGTTTGCCAAATTGAGCTGATAAGCTTCCTATAAATAATTAATTATTCATCTGGGTCTTGTAGCACTTTCCTATTCCCTGTTCTGCCTCTTCACAGCGCTTATTGTCTTGGGTTGGTCTCTCAGTTGCAGTCAGAACACACCTAAGGAGCCCATGAAGAAATATTTTTCATGAACCTGGTTATGTACTCAAGGAATATTAAGGGTTTGATGAAAGTAATTAAAAACTGTCCACCTGTCTGCAAATTAATTAAAAATACCTTAAGAATGTTCTGACATGATAACCTTTAGATTAAGAGTTGAAGAGAGCTGATAATGTCTGTTAGCCTACCTTGGAACCTTAATATTTGGATTGAAATAGCTGTAGATTCTTGGTCCTCAAAACAGGCTCCACTTCCTTGTTTTCCTGCACTGTAAGAATATGGGGGGACAGACACTTTTGTGGAAATGGAGGAGAAAATAATTTCTGGACAGCTAGGAGCTAAAAGAGTTTGTTAAAAATTGATATAGTCTTACTAAGTACCAGGGAGTAGCAAAAATTATTGCTTCCCCGCATCAACAGATTTACACAAAAATAGTTTACTTTTCTGACTATTCCCTTTTGTGTTTCCTACTTCCCTAAATACTTCATGTGGGATTTCTCCACAGGAGCAATGACTCAATCCAAGCAAACCAACAGTTCTCCCACTTACCCTCCTGTGAAGGAAAATTTATTTTAGTTGAACTGGGTGATTACAGCAATGGAGGAGAATTGAGTATCTGACTTTTCAAGTGGAGGAGAAGTCAAAGCATCCTCAGAAGTGGTTGAGTTCTTAAGTAAGATTAATGACATCTCCTAGTTGCTCTCCTTGCATTGCTAAAGAAAGAACAAACTCTAGGTCACACTGGATGTACCTGTACTTCAAACCAGGCCTTTATTTAGCATAAACCAAACCAGGTTGGAAGAGACCTTCAAGATCATCGTGTCCAACCCATCAACCAATCCAACCCACCTAAACAACTAAACCATGGCACCAAGCACCCCATCAAGTCTCCTGAACACCTCCAATGATGGTGACTCCACCACCACCCCGGGCAGCCCATTCCAATGGGCAATCACTCTCTCTGTATAGAACTTCTTCCTAACATCCAACCTGAAACTCCCCTGGCGCAGCCTGAGACTGTGTCCTCTTGTTCTGGTGCTGGCTGCCTGGGAGAAGAGACCATCATCCGCCTGTCTACAACCTCCCTTCAGGTAGTTGTAGAGAGTGATAAGGTCACCCCTAACAGCCTTTCAGGTATCACCTCCCTGGAATGGCACCTTTGCTTTTATTTACAGCCACACTCATATACAGTAGGAGAAGTCTGACTCAAATCCCACTATGGTGGTTTAGAAGCAAAATTAATTGATAGAGACATTGCAAGAAATTGAAACAGATTAGACATTGGTCTGCAGTGTCTTGGGTGAAAACCTGACTTTCTTTGAGGCCTCAATTATGCTGAGACAATGCAGTTATTAATTTACAGTAGAAGTATCCTTTCACTTTTTTCTCTCACTATCTAGGTGAAGCTAACTTTTGTTGGTATATAAAGGCTAAGGTCAGATATAGGTATAATTGTCTGGAGTTAAAAAGCTTATGGCTTACAAGTGTAAGCCTATATAACAAGGCATGTTAGCAGAATGAGACTCTGTATGAGATTACTAAAAGACTATGATGTTGGAAGCAGTCCACAGTCAGCAGAGGTCTTGCTATTTGTCTGCAGAGAGGTTATTGCAGTGATGCCACAACTGTTCTGGCTGTCATTTAGAGTGCAGCTGAGAATTCTAAGTATTGATTAGGACAATTGTTCCTATTAAAAGAGACAGTATGTGCCTAGTAACATAAGAAAGATAAGTTGTCATAATTAATCTGATTTGTGTGATACCATCTGTTTACCATTTGAGTGTTTATCATCAGAGGCTTCTATACTAAGAGATCATTCAGGCCAAACTTTATTCTTTGATTGTGAGATCAAGGAACATTGTATATCTCCTATCTGTTTATCTAAATGATCTTCTTCCATGATAATAGGATAATTATCTGACAGGTGTGTACCTGTACAGGATGAAGTGTGGATTTCTGACATGCCAATTGCCTTTCTACTCATTGCTCTCTACAACTACCTGAAGGGAGGTTGTAGACAGGTGGGGGCTGGTCTCTTCTCCTAGGCAACCAGCACCAGAACAAGAGGACACAGTCTCAAGCTGTGCCAGGGGAGGTTTAGGCTGGGTGTTAGGAAGAGATTCTTCATAGAAAGAGTGATTGCCCATTGGAATGTGCTGCCCAGGGAGGTGGTGGAGTTGCCATCATTGGAGGTGTTTAGGAGGAGACTTGATGGAGTGCTTGGTGCCATGGTTTAGTTGATTAGATGGTGTTGGATGATAGATTGGGCTCGATGATCTCGAAGTTCTTTCCCAACCTGGTCAATTCAATTCAATTCAGTTCGATTAAATTCGATTAAATTTGATTTGATTCGATTCGATTCATTTCCATTTGATTAATTTTGATTTGATTCTATACTCACATTTGTAAGGTAGCTCTGAGAAGGATGTGGGCCACCTATGTACAAGAGGATTGCAAATTAGAATTATGTTTTAATAATGCCATAAGATTGAAATGCATTCAAATTTTGTCATTGATGGGCATTAAGTAGGATACATGTTCAATTGTGTAACATGGAGGATGCCATTAAGTGCAGCCCTTTAATGCTTCCACAAATGTCTGTGAAGTTGTTGTGGGTTGAGTTGAAGCTGCTGCTGTTATTCATACCATGCTGCAGTCTTGCCAGCTTCAGAAACAAAAGTGCTGGCTGAAGCAAAGTATTATGGGGCTTGAAGTTCAGATTGTAACATGGGAGGCTTCCTCTTCCAGTTGCTATTTCTGGGGATTTTGGGTGTTGGGCTCTTCTGATGAGATAGTTGCAGGACAAGGAGGGATGGATTTGGGCTTTTAGCTCACTTGCTTCTGCTTGCTGCTGCTTTCTGCCATGCTTTTGCTGCAAATAGGCTCAGGTATTTGTGCATTTGTATTCTGATTTACTCAGTAAACTCTCATCTCACTCTCTTTGTCTGAACACCAGATGATTTTGGGTGTTGTTTCCACATACACACCCCCGCTCCAGCTCACTTCTGCGTTGTGAAAATATGTAGGTAAACCCACTGGTTTGGCTTACCTCCTTGGTTTTGTTTTAAAGCATTAAAGGAGTTTACTGAAGGGAAGAATTTCTATTAATATTTTATCTTGTGGAGAATGGAGAGTGCTTATTGCTACACAACACCTGACACACACAAAGGGGATTAATCTAAGAAAAAGCTTTCATGTAGTTCAGTGATTACAAATAAGCAAACAATGACACAAAAGAAACACTTCCATATTTTCACCTGATTTCTTTAGAGAAAAATATGGTGTGAACTGAAAATAAGTTGTGAGTTTGTTAGATTTTACGCAAAGAACAATAGACAGGTTTATTGAAAGACTGTAAAAGGTTTGATGAGACCCTGGAGTAGGGGGAAAATGCCCTCTTCAAGACATGAGGTAGCTGTGCTCCAAGGGGAAAACAATTGTGATGGGAAAGGTAGTTTGAGTGCCCTGCCTAATTGATAGTATTAATTGAAGGAGTTAGGAGCACAGGGAGATAAAAATAAAACATTTTCTCAACTGCTGCCACAGATGTGAATTTTCATGCGGCAAGAACATTTTAACTGGTGGCACAGAAATGCAGAGGTGACAGCAAGTGCTTGGAGCCTTAATTGAGCAAGAAGAGGATGGCACCTCTGATACATCTGCAGGGCACTGCAAGGTCAAATGTAGTTTCTTTAAGTGGAGTATATTTACTGCTAGCAGGTATTTTCCAAGGATGAAGGACTCAGGAGGATAAAGGTCAAAATACTGATGCTATTCTTAACATACATTTCAGTGTAGACCAATATGAGACTCATTAATAGGATGTACAGCATGTTTTTGGTATCCAGCCTAACAGGAGCTCAGAGTTGAAGTCCCATCCTGCATAAAAAGTACTTACCATGTTACCAGCTCTAATTACATGCTTCAGGACTCCAGAATGCTTCTATTGTAAATGTGTAATTAATTTGCACACTAAAAATTTCAGGTCCTGAAAGTATCTTATTATTGGGCAACTGTTCCACAAATAACAGGATGCAGCAAACACACAAAGCTAGATCAGAGAGGTATTATCATGAGAAATTTTACAGATATTTATATTGAACAATGAAATATTTTGGGGAAAATGCCTGTTTTGGTAAGGCATAGCCATATGATGATAGCTATTTCTGTTAGTGTAGGGAAGAGGCAAACAAGCATCACAAGGCAAGAGTTTGTTTTGATTTTTCTACTGAAAACTGGTAATAAACTCTGACTGTTTCTAGTTGCATGTATATTTTTTGAATGGTTGTTGGGGTCTGTGGCTCTATGGAGAGCAGCCAGGCAGAGAGGGACCTGGGGGTGCTGGTTGATGGTAGGCTGAACATGAGCCTGCAGTGTGCCCAGGCAGCCAGGAGGGCCAATGGCATCCTGGCCTGCATCAGGAACAGTGTGGCCAGCAGGAGCAGGGAGGTCATTCTGCCCCTGTACACTGCACTGGATAGGCCACACCTCGAGTACTGTGTCCAGTTCTGGGCCCCTCAGTTTAGGAAGGATGTTGACTTGCTGGAGCGTGTCCAGAGAAGGGCAACAAAGTTGGTGAGGGGCTTGGAACACAAGCCCTATGAGGAGAGGCTGAGGGAGCTGGGGCTGCTTAGCCTGGAGAAGAGGAGACTCAGGGGTGACCTTATTGCTCTCTACAACTACCTGAAGGGGGGTTGTGGACAGGCAGAGGTTGGTCTCTTCTCCTAGGCAGCCAGCACCAGAACAAGAGGACACAGTCTCAGGCTGTGCCAGGGGAAGTTCAGGTTGGAGGTCAGGAGGAAGTTTTACACAGAGAGAGAGATTGCCCATTGGAATGGGCTGCCCAGGGAGGTGGTGGAGTCACCATCACTGGAGGTGTTCAGGAGGAGACTTGACAGGGTGCTTGGTTGCATGGGTTAATTGATTAGGTGGTGTTGGATGATAGGTTGGACACGATGATCTTGAAGGTCTCTTCCAACCTGGTCTATTCTATTCTATTCTATTCTATTCTATTCTATTCTATTCTATTCTATTCTATTCTATTCTATTCTATTCTATTCTATTCTATTCTGTGTGTGCCATCCACTGCACTCCTAAGAGTCACAATAATGGAAAATTCTCAGTAAACCAGAAACGTGTTATTCTGTCTGGTAAATAAGATTAATGCTTTCTTTGAATTACTTCACATTTTGTGGTTTTCTTTAGCAAGACAGGCAGAACATTGTCTCCTATCTCCAGACAATCATTGTATTATCCTCAAAAACTACCTGGCTGATGTCTGGAAGCATGTACACATGAAAAGGATGCAGTTGGAAGTTATGCTCAAACGACTTCTGGACCTGAAAGTCAGGGAACAAAGAAAGCAACTGGGTTTTCTGTAGTGCTCTTCTGTGCTTCTACACATTAATTCCAGACATTGCTTATGGTGGTACTTCAATAATATGTGCTGGGTAGTGTGAAATGAGGGCCTGCTGGAAATGAAAGTGGAGAAAGCCGCCCAAAAGCCTTGTGGGAGAAAACTCTTTCTTCTTACCTCCCTTTACCAGCGATCTTTTAACTCTAAGGAATGGTGCAATTAATGTTTGGAAGGTTGTTAGACAAAGTCTTGTAAGTATTTTTTTCTCACAAGATTCTTCTTATTAACCAGTGACATTATTACTTGTATTGCTTCGATGACAAGACCTTTACACAAATGGATGTTATGAATTAGGTAATTTCTGCTGAGGTCAAGATTAAGAAACTGCCTTACCTTAGAATTTAAGAATATTTTTTTTTTTCCTGATTAAAGTGAATTTCTGAAGAAAGCAAGCAGAGCTTAACATTTACTCAAGAGATAATAAACCTTGATGTTCTACGGTGAGTGCTATGCTCTTATTAGCCTCATCAGCACTATCTGAGCCTCTTTCCATGAGCCTTAACTAGGAGTTCAGGGGTTATTTTTTATCCAGATCTACTGAGTAATGTTGCTGAGATCTATTCAGCAAGAAGCAGAATGCCGGCTCCTCTTCTTCTGAGCCAGCCAGATGCTGCCTGTCTCCTCTGAATTGAAAACTGTGCAGCATGCAGCATCTGTTCCCTGAAGGACAAGGAAAGCACTAATAAATACAGTGTCCCAATAGAATTCAGAATCTAGAATTGCAGAGAATCTTGGTGACATTTAGGAAGAGGCACTGTATACTCCTTTCCAGATCTGAATTGTAACCATCACATGAAGAACCTTGCTGCAGAGTATCCTTAAAAACTGTAAATTGACATCTAAAATTATTGATGAGAGAGTAAAGATCATTGTGCATTACCTGATAGACTTCAGAAACTGGCTATCGAGAGCAGGCTGTTTCTGAAGAGCTAAACAGCATGTGAAAAATCTCAGTGGAAGTGCTCTCAGTGCTCAGTCTCAGTGCTCTTGACCTGTGTTAACCTTCAAGGGAGCACAGAGCCTCTCCTCGTGTTTCCTCAAATCCAATCAACTAGTGCCATTTAATTCAGCTACAAAGTGGATCAGAGCATCACACAACACAATAATCAAGTTGTTGCAATGAGAAGATGTTTGTTATCCTCTCAGTGAGCAAAGTCTAGTTTCATGTCTTTCCCCCAAACATGTTCAGCTCAAACTCACCATTTTGAACACTGACATTTAAATCTTCATGTCTTTCCTTAGGGCAACTGTCCCATTAATAATGTTCTTGACAACTTCTAGGCAGATATGGATGAATAACTGTACAGGGCAGTGTGGAAAAATATTTCCACCTTACCTATTTGGATTTTATTTCCCTTGATGAAATAAACAGAGGCTTCTGAATTGAACACATTTTCTTAACCAAACATGAAATATTTTGCTGCTTTTTAAACCTCATTTTTTTGGGTCTTATTTAATAAGTTTGGCTTTGTTTTAATTAAATGTTATTAAGAAATAAAACCACTACAGTTTTATTATCACAGTTTTCCAGTTTAATGATAAAGTCACAGAGTTTAGGATTGTGTGAATAGAGTTTCAGTTTTTCATCAGAAAGAAGTTGTCCAGATTTATCATGTCACAGTTACTTATCTTACCAGCTTCAGTAAAAAATTGCCTTTGATTTATTTTTCTGCAAATGTGTGAAGAATTGTTGTAAATGACTATTTTTTTTTTCCTGCCTGAAATGGCTGTAGCACTGCTCTCCCTCCTGCCAAAGACATAATCAGGCAATTAAAGCAGGAAATACTCTAAAAGGTCAGAGCTGTATATGTAGTTTATTGTCACAGCTCTGAAAAGCCTAGCACTTAATTATCTCAGAAAGAAAGGGGTATAACGAAGAAGAAAGCATGCAGCATGAAACCATTTGTTTAGTTACAATGGTGAAGGTGTTAAAATCCCATATGCTCAGATTATTTCTGATGCCTTGTCAGATGATGTCCTTTTCAATGTCTCCAGGGATGGAGTGTTTCTCCTAAGCTTTTCTTTCATGGTTGTCAGTTTAAAGAATACTATGGAGTAAGTGCTGCATCTGCTGCCTGCATATATTTGGGATATTCCCTGCTGATAAAATTTTTTTGTTTAATTAGGCATTTAATTGAAAGATGAAATCAACAGCCTCATTTCAATTTCTGATTTGCTGAAACCAATATGGATGGAATAGTTCTTGTTTTTCTCAGCTCAGCCAGGCAACTGAAAGTGAATCAGGAAGTTTGAAACAACAAAATAACCTTTGTTAGAAGGAAACTGTCTTCAGGGTCAGCTCACTAAATAGTGAAATGTATTTGACAACGTTTAGTGAAGTAAACATAGTACAGCCAGCTGGTCAAAGGAAATGATTGTTCCACTCTGCTTGGTGTTGGTATCATGTCACCTTGAATACTGTGTGCAGTTATAGGACTTACAGATAAAGAAGGATTTGAAGGTCCTTGAGTGGGTCCAAAGAAGAACATCAAAGCTGATACAAGGGCTGATCTCTTCTTCCTGATATCCAATGACAGGACATTTGGGAATAATTCAAAGCTGCATCATCAGGGGAGGTTTAAGTGGGGCATTTGGAAACATTCCTTTACCGAAAGGGTGGTGTCCAGGTTAGGACTGGGCAGGCCACTAAATGAGTGACAGATGCTCTTTATTAACTTCTCTCCCTTCATAAAGGGGAAGAGAAAGGGTATAAGTGTAAGAGATTTATGCACTGAAAAAGAAAACTAAAATACCTTTAATGAAAATAATAATAAAATTAAATATATACAAACCGATCTTGAACCCAACCCCACTGGTGGCCATCATGTTGCTATCACCACTGATGCTGTCTCAGGTTCTGGGGAAGTCCCAGACTGGACTCCATGGCAGATGAGAAGCAGATTCAGGAGATGGATTCTGGAAATGTATTCAGGAACAGACAGATTGGGACTGAAAGCCAGAGAGAATCCTCCTTGGATGTCAGCCATTGAAGAAGAGAGCTTGACCCTTTTGATCCCTCAGCTTTATACTGAACATGACATATACAGGATGAAACATCTTGTTGGTCAGTTTAGGGTCACCTGTTCTGTCTGCTTCTCCCTTCAGGTGCAGCATTTTACTTTCTGCACCCCCAACATGGCACACAATATTCAGTGACCCTGGTCTCCATGGGAACAAGTATAAGCAAAAGCCTTTCTACATACTTATCCTTGGTAGTAACTATAAACATCAAGCATTATCACTTCTAGAAGCAGACACTCTCTGCAAAAACATGCTGTTAGCTTCAGAAAGTGCAGCTACTTAGAAGAGACTGAGCTGAAAAGTAAAATCACTGAACAGAATTAGATCTAACTCAAACCAGGACAGGTGGTCAAACACAGAAAGAGGCTTCCAAGAGAGGGGCTTAGTGCCTCAAGCCTGTCAGTGTTCAAAAGGCACTAAAATGCCTTAATTTAGTCAGCCATGAATCTGTGGGGCAGGTGGACTAGATGATTGTTTTAGGTCTCTTCCAACTGAAATCTATTCTTCTCTCTCCTCTCCCTCTCCCTCAGCTGTAACCCTCAGGAAAAAGGAGCATGTGTGTACAGGTCTTGGTGCAAAGTTGTACTGCTGTTTGAGAGCTACAACTGCAGAGGACTTTGGGAGCTAATTATCAGATGTTGCGGCTGTGTACTTCTGTCATACAGTGCAGATCCCTGTGTTAAGTGCTCATATTCTGCTTACAGCAAATGAGAAGAAATAATGATCTGTCAGTGGCTTAAAAAAAACACACAGCCAAGCTATTTTGATCAGGGAGCTGCCTGAGATCAGCCAGTCTGTAGACGCCATGCAGTACATCCCAAGTCTGCTTGAAGTCCTGCCCTCCTCTGATGCATACGTACCTCATTTAGAGGAAGAAATGCCATCCTTTCTTCAGGCTCAGCTGGGCATTTGTACTGAAGGTGTCTTTCTGGAGGTTTGAAAGCAAGAAGCTGGTATCCATTTTGTAAACTATGATGTGCTGTTGATTAAGGCTTAGATTTAGGAAATGGAAGAGGATTTAATCAGAAACTTATTATGGATAGAGCCCTTTTCTCCTTCTTTTCCAGAGGGAGCCAGGACAGAAGCAGAAATACAAGATTCATTGGGCCCAGAAGCAATTCTAAGGACTAGTTTTGTATTTAAAATACTTTGGAAGTAATGAAAATAAATGAACAAAGACATAAATGACAATTAATTATAAATAACACTCCCAGAAAGCAAATTTTACATGAACAGCTTGGAGTTTTGGGTCAACTGATTTTATAATTTTGCTGTTTCTACCATGATAGGTCTTCTACCTGCAAAAACATCAAGGCTGGGTTGCTGATTGTACCATTTGCACATTTAATCTTCAGTATTCCTGAAGAGCTCATTTTGATTCACTGGAAAAAGTATGATAATTTATGAGCAGTACAGAATGGAGACTGAAAATTGAAAGCTCTCTCCATTTACTTTTGGCATAGGTAAAGCACTATCCATTTACATAAGCAAATTTGCCAGCTAAAAAGAGTGCTGCTTATGGGAGCACTCTGAATTGAATGCTGTGGAAATGTGCACCACCTTCCCACACATGCTTTCATAGGGTGGTGCAAAACAATTGCTTTTGGTTAGCAAAGACTACTCTAGATGAATGGTATCTGGCTGCAATGATTTTTGGAACAAGGACAGTGATGCAGGCTCAGGAGAAGCAGTGAGATCAGGCTTTTTGTTTCTGTAAGGATAGAGAGTAAAAATCAGGGTTTAAGAAAAACTTCCATAGGGAAGATTTTATCATTTCTCATCTGCATCCTTTTCTCTGCCCTTCATCTCCTTATACTTTTCCTTCCATTTTCTCCTTCACTTCATCTTCACCCTTACACAGCTACCTTCCTGTGCCCCTTGCTGGATAAAATGTAAAGTCATGATTTCATCATTTAGACCCAAGTACTGAAAGTACATATTATATCTTCTGAGTCTTGTAGGTCTCTTAATGTATATTTTATGACTGCTGTTGGGAGCTCCATCTCCAAGGGTAACATCCAAAGGCTTCTAATCAAACATTCATGCTACCAAATGTTCTCTTTGATTTATTTTAACTTCTATGTTGTGAAAATAAAAATTACAAGAGCCTTTAAGGATTTTTTTTTAAACTTTTTGAGGGGAGAAATTGTCATAAATAGTGAAAATTAACAAATTTTAATGCCTTGCAATTTGATGGGTAGCATCACCAGACAAACCAGTATAGATGTGATTCACTGCACGTTCTTAATGTTTTAGATGCATGTGTAATATTCAGATTGCAAGTGCAATTTGAAGAGATGAACTCTAAAAATGTATTGGAAATTTTAAAGCCACACTAACTTAATTCTATCAAGCTTGATTTGAAAATCAGAATTGAATTTTCACACCTGGAGCCTTTTTTTTACCTTGTCTTCAGCTCTCTCATGATGACATGATAAAACCCCCAAAGCATCTTTTTCCGGTTTAGGAACAGCCAGTGAAAAGACACTGCTGAAATACATCAAATTAGATCAAGTTGGAATTCTGGAATTACAACAAAGGAGGTGAGAGAAAATCTGTATGGCAACTGCTAATCATGGGGCAGTGAGAGAAAATTGGTATGGCAACTGGTAATCATGGGGAGGTGAGAGAAAGTTGGTATGGCAACTGGTAATCCTGGGGAGGTGAGAGAAAATTGGTATGGCAACTGGTAATCCTAGGGAGTGGATCCAGTGATGTCTTTCCTATGTATGATATGTTTAAATCCAAATCTTTATGGGACAAAAAAAAGTTATGCCCCAGAATTGTGGCATAATTTTTCACTGGGAAAAACTTCCATTTGAAATAATTTGTCATGTACTGCAATGCTTTCTTAACTTGTTTTGGTTGGTGCAGGCACAAAGATGTTGATACGCTACTCAAACCTCCAATCTTTTATCTGAATGTTCTTATGAAAACTGTAGTAGTATATTTCTAAGCAACCCATTTCCAGACCCTGTAAATCAAACCAGTCTGGATAAAATCACAGGCAACAAGTGAATTTCTCAGCTTCTGATGTTTCTCTAAATATTGTTTGCACTCCAACTCACTTCAACATTAGACAATTATCTTACATAAACATTTACATTTATCACTTATTGTGAAAGTTTATATTGCATGCCTCATCATGAATTAGTGTGCAGTAAAAACTCCTTACCCAGAAATGCTGCCAGTCATGAGCTCAGTTCACATGGCCTTTGCCATCTGTGAAAGAAGATGTATCCCTGGAAAGAAAAGATAGATGTGACTCCTGTGGAAAAGTGAATTCAGGTTTCCCTCTATAATAGAATAACTTGAGCTTAGGAAGGTGAGAGGTGATATGAAAACCGTCAGGTAACAGGTAACCAGTGAAGGAGAATGATGAAAATGTGGGAAACTAGAGTAGTAGAAAACAGAAGGGGAGGCAGTGTACAGTAAGACAAGGGACGCTGCCAAGGACATTGTCTATTGTACTCCCACATGCAAGTCTGTTGTGCTCTGCTGTTCAAACTAATTTTCTTTTTCTTCCTAGAGTAACTTTCAAGACTACATATACAATAATATTTTATTGAGTTGGCTGAACCAAATGTATTTTAGAAAGCCACGTGAATTCCTGCCCTATTTAAATTATTGAAGCCACAATATATTATTTAGTGTTGTGTGTGTTCATTTGGATTTGGACGATCCATCTATGTGTGTCGAAGAAATGGCATTCTGATTTGGGTGCTTTCGTAAAAAATTGTATTGAGTTACTCTCAAAAAGAGCTTAGACCTTGTAACACATTGTGTATTTCAAGAAACTACAAATGGCTTTCCCCTGCTTTGTATGATAGATAGTGTAATTTAACTTCTCAGCTGTCAGGCAAATATACACTGTGCAACGTAAAAGTATCCTCTAACTCTGTGCAGTGTAAACATGGTCAAAGTGTTGTTTAGCTGTTTATCAGTTGTCTGTTGTTTATATGTCCACAACAATGAGGCACACAAGAATTAACAGTTTTACTAATTGCTATGCTATCTCTGTGCTGGGTTAGAAACTGGCTGGAAGGCTGTGCCCTGGAGTGGTGGTGAATGGTGCCACATCCAGCTGGAGGCCAGTCACTAGTGGTGTCCCCCAGGGATCAGTTCTGGTCCCCATCCTGTTCAATATCTTTGTTGATGATCTGGATGAGGGGATTGAGTCAGTCATCAGTAAATCTGCAGATGACACCAAGTTGGGAGCAGATGTTGATCTGTTACAGGGTAGAAGAGCTCTCCAGAGGGACCCTGACAGGCTGGACAGATGGGCAGAGTCCAACATGTTGGCATTCAACAAGTCCAAGTGCTGGAGGCTGCACTTTGGCCACAACAACCCCATGCTGTACTACAGGCTGGGGTTGGAATGGCTGGAGAGCAGCCAGGCAGAAAGGGACCTGGGGGTACTGATTGACAGCCAGCTGAACATGAGCCAGCAGTGTGCCCAGGTGGCCAAGAAGGCCAATGGCATCCTGGCCTGGATCAGTGTGGCCAGCAGGAGCAGGGAAGTCATTGTGCCCCTGTACTCTGCATTGGTTAGGCCACACCTTGAGTACTGTGTCCAGTTCTAGGCTTCTCATTGAGACTCTTGAACATGTTCAGAGAAGGGCAACGAGGCTGCTGAGAGGCCTCAAGCACAAGCCCTGAGAGGAGAGGCTGAGGGAGCTGGGGTTGTTTAGCCTGGAGAAAAGGAAGCTCAGGGGAGACCTTATTGCTGTCTACAACTACCTGAAGGGAGGTTGTAGCCAGGAGGGGGTTGGTCTCTTCTCCCAGGCAATCAGCACCAGAACAAGAGGACACAGTCTCAAGCTGTGCCAAGGGAAGTTTAGGCTTCAGGTGAGGAGAAAGTTCTTCACAGAGAGAGTTTTTAGCCATTGGAATGTTCTGCCCAGGGAGGTGATGGAGTCATCATCCCTGGAGGTATTCAAGAGGAGATTGGACGTGGCACTTGGTGCCATGGTTTAGTAGTCATGAGGTGCTGGGTGACATGTTGGACTTGATGATCTTTGAGGTCTTTTCCAACCTTATTGATTCTATGATTCTATGATTCTATAATGTAGGGTCAAACCTTAGGCCAGTAACTGACATGACTAGCAGTACTAATTTATACAACGAAGCAGCACTCATATGACATCAGAGAAAACCAGTCTACCATTTTCATTAGCCCATTGTATAGGCTATATCTTTATGTTATCAGCAATATTATAACTGTTGTCTTGGCAAAGTCTCTAGACCTCTTCTTCACAAAGGAGAAATAGTATTTCCTTAGTTGAACATACTTTATAAGATGAAATATTGAAGATTGAGCTTGCTCAACACTGTGGCAATATCAGGCAAAGGAAGAATAGAATAGAATAGAATAGAATAGAATAGAATAGAATAGAATAGAATAGAATAGAACAGAATAGACCAGACCAGGTTGGAAGAGATCTTCAAGATCATCGAGTCCAACCCATCATCCAACACCATCTAATCAACTAAACCATGGCACCAAGCACCCATCAAGTCTCCTCCTAAACACCTCTAGTGATGACGACTCCACCATCTCCCCACGCAGCCCATTCCAATGGCAAATCATTCTCTCTATGAAGAATTTCTTCCTAACATCCAATCTAAATCTCCCCTGGCACAGTTTGAGACTGTGTCCTCTTGTTCTGGTGCTCCTTCCCCAACCCTTTTTCTTTTCTTTTTGTAATGGATGACCAACAGTCCTTGGAGAAGAGCTGCATCAGAACAGTGACAGGATGTAAAACGAGAAGATTCTATCAAAAAATCATATTTCATGTTGGGTTGTGAGCCAGTGGTAGCTGGGTAACCACGTTTTAACAAAGATAAACTGATACCTAGATTTTTTAATAGATCCTGCTGTCTTTGCCAGATGGCAACAAAATAACAAGCAACACTGCTGTTGGAAGCAAGAAAATAGGGACATATGCACCTGCTCTTCCTACTGCTTCAGAAATAAAATATTATTCCTTTTGCCAGTCGCCATTTCATTAAGTGACAGCTTTGCCATGAGAAATCAGCACTTGCTTTTGTAGGGCTTAAGTAAAAAACACTCAAGTAAAAGACACTAGTTAGAAGTTCTTCAGTTTGAGGGTTGTGAGACTGAAATAGGGTGCTCAGGGAGGTTGTGGATTCCTCCTCCCTGGAGGTGTTCAAGGCCAGGCTGGATGAGGCTTTGAGGAGCTGAGTCTAGTTGAGAGGCATCCCTGCCCATGGTAGGGAAATTGGAGTAGATGATCTCTAAGGTTCCTTCCAATCTAAACCATTCTGTGATTCTATGATCTAGTTACAGACTAAACACCCTGTATGCTTCCAAATATTGCCCTGCTTGCTTACTAAACCCCTTCAGATCAACACTGATAGGCATATGGCAGTTCCTTCTTTAACTGCATCTGGTATTTGACTGCTGTGGCTGCTGGAAAGCTTGGGAATTGAAGTTGTTTCTTTTTCCTCTTCCTCATATTTTCCTTCTTTTAGTCTGTGTATACTTCCATTATTTCAGCTGCATTGATTTTGTTTTTTTTAAATTTGATATTTGTTTTTGTAATTTGCTTTCCAATAAAGCATCAGAGAGCACTAACTTTTGGACTGTGAAGCATCAGGCCTGTTCCTAAATGTCCTTCCTTGTGGGTCACTGCTATTCCACCACCAGTTTTCTAGACTGGTTTTCTTTCCCTTTTCTGTCTTCAGCTGTCTTAACCTTGCTGAGAACTTATCACTAAAGGAATCTAAAGTACTGAGATGTCCAGAGCCACTGAAAGGGACCTGCAGGGAATTTCCAGCAACTAATTCTCATCAATTTCAGTAGCAGCTTGTGATCACAGCATGTCTAAATTTCCTTCTAGTGACATAAGTATCTATCTTATTGACCCTTACTACTGGCCCCTTAGCTAGGCTAGTATATCTGTACTTGACTGTTAGTATACAGACTGTATTGATACACAATTACCATATTTATATTTTACTTTGTAGGTCTAACAGTTTACTTTTGATCTCCTGTTTGTACTTCTGGTTCTCACAGAGCAGTCACTGCCTAAGATTGCACTAGTAGTGTCCAGTTTCACTTTTGAATAACCTCACAGGCTTTCATATTTAGGTGCAAGTAATTAGCTGCTTCTCTGAGAAGTAAACGAGTATTCACCCAAGCTGAGTGCATATGGTTGTGTTTTCCTTTTTATCTGCAAAGATATGAGTAAGCTTAATGTCTCACAGCAAAATGGCTAATCCTAGCACTGAATTCCTAGTGTCATTCCTGCAACCTCCAGGATCAGCCTGAGCCTTGTCTGTGTGCCTAAGCAAGACTTGCCTTTCCTCTTCATCTTTTTTATTTCTTTTCATCTTTCTGACTGATATTTTGATTGTCTGAATACTTAGGGCCTATTTTCTCTTAGATCTTCTAAGATCCCCTGCCCAATGAACTGTGTATGTGCTCAAGGTCAATTTATCTCTATTACCTCTATGTGTACTGCAGGGGGAGGAAGGCTCTGCACTAGACATTTTAGCCAGGGACTCCAAAGGGAGCTCTGAAAGCTTCCCTTGATCATATCATTAACAGAAAGGCATCTCAGGCCTGTGAGGAGTAAATAGGTAATTTTATCTGTACCTTAGGATTCTGCACTTCATATTTTATTAGGGAAATGTACAGTGATGTCTCACTGAAAAACAAAGTATTCTTCTGGCTGAAGTCAGTGATGGAGTTTGTACAGCCTAAGAACCATATTTTGGGTGATTTAAGTTAATAAGAAGTTTCCTAGAGTCACTGGGGTAGAATTGTTGTTGAGCTCACTTTTTGAGTAACTCAGCTTCAAAGACCAGCCTAACATTTTAAGCTCTTATTTATTTTAGTTTGTAGTAAACCCCTGACATTTAAAATAACCCAAATTAACTCAGGCTCATTAAAGAGGAAACAAACAAAATCTTGTTTGAAAGAGTTTGAATAAATTATTTTTGACATAAAAGTTCTTCCAAATGGGTCTGGGAGCCTGGCTCATCCCTGGCTGAACTGGAGTTGTCCCATTTCTGGGCCAGCTGGCTCCTCAGGCTTTCTAAGTCTTCAGTGTCAGGGCTAGAGGAAGGTTTCCAACATACATTCTTTGAAATCAATACATTTCCACAGGATATTATGCTTTAGAAAAGTTAACAATTGCCTATTAGAAAAAAAAAAAATCAACTGGAAAATATCCACCCAGCCTTTTTTGAGATGACAGCTATGACCTGGATAAAAGAATTGTCTCTCTAACTTATCTGCAACACATTCAGGTGGTATCACTCTAGAATTCCAACTGCTGAAGCATTCAGAAAACTCAAATGCAAGCCAAATGTGAGCAAATATGAGCACAGGACAGTCTCTTTAGTGTGATGATAAGAACTTTGCTGTATTTATGTGATAATTCCCTTAGTTTTCCTCAGTCATGGTCTGTGCAGAGAGAATTTTAGACTGGTGCAAAGGATGTAATATTTGGCCATCATTAGAAAAGTGGCTGCAGCTGTGCCTGTGACTGGATGCCAGAGAGATTAATCAGCTGAACCACTGACATCTGGTTATAGGAATACTACAACTAGGACATAGAACACCAGCTGGAGTATGAAATCTGAAGTGCTCACAAAGAATCATATTTCATCTTCAAATCAGAAGAAAATAGAGAGGTTACTATCAATGTGAATGTGCAACGAAAGAGTAAACAAGGAGCAGACGTGACTTTGTACTTGCTAGAGGCACAAGCTGCTCGGTGCAAATGTGCACATTCTGTGTTTGTAGCTTTTCAGCCTGCATCTCCTTTTTCCTCTAATGGAGACATTGACAAGTAGAGGGACACATCATGCAATTGGCAGACCAATACATTTATTTTCTTAAATAATTTTTTTGCTGTTGTTAATATATAAATTCCCCTTTCATTCTTTTCTCTGTGATGAATGTCCTGACACAAAGAGCTGAAAGCAGTACCTGAAGTCTGTGCAAGCAGGGATTCGTTAGAATGCATACACAAAACTGAAAACCTTTATGTTCTGCTGGTGAACATAGTATTGCTACAAGATCTACACATTTTATGTGTTCCAGTGAAGCCCTCAAACATGGCATGAGTAGTGGGTAGGCTGGCATCTTGCCAACCATAGCAGAACGATTTTTATCCTGAGCTGATATGGCATGGTTCTAGAATTGTTATGCTCCTTTATAGGTGCCACGCAAACTCAGATGCATTCTGTAAGTCTTCTGTGCTTGTGCAGACTTTTATCTATATATCTGGGAACTGTACTTCCCTTGTAATCCCACAACCCTGAGACCTCAGCATTTTGGATTCAATGAAAGCAACAGCCCTTCACAAACAGCCCTGTGGAAGGTGGATTTTAGTCTTATCTTTGATAATTTCCCATGCAAAAAACACAGGGTTCTTAGAGAGAGAATTTGGTGTTGAAGGTTTGCCACCTGAAACCAGATTGGGCAATAAATGGTCCATAAAGGGTCTGTTTTCAAAGATAGGCCCAATGAATGAGTGACACAGAGTGACAGATCCTCTTGTTAAGTGCTAGTACCTCTGATTCTAATGCCAGGCATTAAGCTTAAAGGTTTGGAACCAGAGCCTCACATCACACATGAGAGCAGTTATGCTTGAGTATAGGAGTGCATCATCCAAGAGCTGACACATTGGCCAGACCAGTCCCCAAAAGAAATGAACGATTATTACCATTAATCACTTAACCTAAAAGAAAGCTATGAAGCTCCATTGTACTTAAGTTCACAAGGTTATTTGAAACACTTTCAGAGACTATAAAATAATTGAGGGCAATATTTTTGAGCAGTCACAATTTCACTCTTAGGACTTGGAAAAAAATATTAGCCAGACAATCGTTAATAAAGAATTGAATTACATAGGACAGTTTCTTCTGCATTTGTAATCATTTTATGGGTAAAAATCAGACTTTTTGTCCTGGTTTTGATTAGCAAGACAGATGGATATGAAGTCTCTATGTACTTCACATAGTTATACTCCTACAAATATCCAGAAATAAATATCCACTCGCTTATCAAGAACGGTAAAATGATTGCCACTGATGGAGGATTTAATATACACAACAAACACATACACACACACATGCATGCAACAGTTTAGGTACTATGCATGAGATACCAGATCATGTGGCTGACCAGAAAACCTTTGGCAATCTCTTCAGAACAAATAATTACTTCTGAAGAGCCCTACACTGATAAATGTTTGATAAATGAATAATATATTCTTGTCGGCAGCAGGACACATACATTCAGTTAACGATGAGCTTCTGCAGAAATTAATTTGAGAGGCAAGTTACTGAAGGCTGATTTTGTGGGTAACAGCTAATAATTCTCATAATGTAATGGGCAAGTAAAACGCACTGATTTACATTTTGGAGGACCAGAAACATTTTCTTTCCTTCTGAATAATGTCTGTAAATATGATTGCAAAATAACTTTGCTAAACGAAGCAACTAAGTGAATATTAAAATGAGTACATGCTAATGTGAAAATGTTAATGCAACAAATAATTGAAACAACTGCGACTGTGGATGGATTTATGTCTGTGGTTGGAGTTAATTTTGCATTTTAAGCCTACTTTAAGACCACAGATTACAAGGTAAATATGTGAAAGTAACTGAAATGCACACGTTTGAATTGCACCTGAAATTTCATGCTGGTGAAATAAAAAGTGGAAGCTTTGATTCATATTGTTAGAGATGTTTGAGAGATGAAACTTTGAGGTAAGTTGATCCCTTGTTTCTGACTAAACTCAGATGCAAAATGGCATAGCCTAGAAAGGCCAGGCTATTTAATCTGTTTTAGCAAAGAATGACTCCTCAGGAAACGGCATGAAGAGCGCCGGTGTGGTGCCCAAAGGAGGTGCCCAGGGACCATCTCAGCACATTGATTCCTTCATCATGCATCCTTTCACTTTCTCTGGTTTCCTCCAGAGGCTACTGTGAGGTGGGACTGGCAGCATCTCAGCGAGAAGACAGATCACACAGTCTGACTAATGCATTTCTCAGGCCACAGAAGTGTGCGTGGCTTAGGATATTAACCTATACATTGTCTCTTACTCAAGCACAACCTCTAGGATGGCTTCTAGTGGTAATTCAGAGATTTTCTGCTTTCCTTGCCAGTGAATTCCAGTGGTCATCTACACATTCATGCTTCATCTGAACTCCCATCAGTTTATCATCTCCTGACTCTTTCATTGCCTTTCCATACTTAGAGTGCTCAGAGGTATTTTGTCTCTGTGAAAACATGGTTCTAGTTCAATTAGATTACCTCTCAGTTACCTAACAAATTTAGGAGCATGAAGACATAAAACTTAAAACAACTTCATTTAACTCTAAAGAAGTTCTGGTTTCCAAAGCAAATAACTGGAAAGAAGAAAGAAATATTGTTGTGATCATACTGACCTTTTTCTCAGAAAGTTTGAGTCTACCTACAAAAATGAAAAGCTGGAGTCCTCTCAGCTTCAGCGATATTTGCCTGTCCAAAGTGATCACTTTATTATCCAGGCAAAACAGAAACTGTGGGACATGGAGCTGGGCATTGTCTGCATTCGAGTTGGTGGGAAGAAGCACGGTTCTGGAGCTACAGGTACAGATTTTCTTTTTGGAAAGGAAGTGAAATGAGCAGTCCTGAAGTGACTATTTGAATCCTTTCCTACTTCTAACAACAGCCAGAAGAAACAAACCTTAGCCTGATAATTTGGGAAGGGAATTTCTTTCTAGACACTCCAGGTAAAATGAGAGGCTCATTGTGCTGAGCAGATGATAAATTAATACCTTTCAGGAGTAATGAGTGCTTCAAGGATGTGAGCACCTAACGTGGCATGAAAGATTAACTTGTACATGGACATGCAGCAGGACATTTTCTAAACCAGGAGTAAAATTAAGGAAGCCACATTTCCCCTGCAGTGCTCTCCACATTACACTGACAGCTGCTCCCCAGCAAAGTTACTCATGAGATTAGAAACTCAGGAGAACAAACCCCAAAAGGCACACAATGCTTCTGCCTGCCTCCTCAAAGCTCAAAGGCAAAAACTATGGTCTCAAAATATAGGCTTATCATACTTTAGTAGAACTATTAGAACACACTCTGCCCAATTTTACTGTGCCATGCCAGTTAACCATAGGCTGTGAGACAGTGCATTGAACAAAACATTTTCTCTCAGGTGTTGTTCATTGGAGTAGAAAATTCCTTGAAGTCAAGTCTTCTCTCTTCTCTTCTCTTCTCTTCTCTTCTCTTCTCTTCTCTTCTCTTCTCTTCTCTTC